>NW_025963360.1:0-33456 GCF_020740725.1 Corvus hawaiiensis | reverse complement strand
CGTTATTCCCCCAAAATTCCCGGTTTTCCCTCGGGATTTAAGGCCCCGATCCCCCCCCCCCAAACATTCCCGGGATTCCCTCGGGATTTAAGCCCCCAATTCCCCGCAGTTTTCCCGGGATTTGACCCCCCCAATATTCCCGAAATTCCGACGGGATTAAGGCCCCGATCCCCCCCCCCAATATTCCCGAAATTCCGCCGGGATTTAAGTCCCCGATCCCCCCCCCAATATTCCCGAAATTCCGCCGGGATTTAATCCCGGAATTCCGCCGGGATTAAGGCCCCGATCCCCCCAATATTCCCGAAATTCCGCCGGGATTTAATCCCCATTTCCCCCCCCCAATATTCCCGAAATTCCGCCGGGATTTAATCCCCATTCCCCCCCCCCAATATTCCCGAAATTCCGCCGGGATTTAATCCCCATTCCCCCCCCCAATATTCCCGAAATTCCGCCGGGATTTAATCCCGAAATTCCCTCAGGATTTAACCCGAAATTCCCTCGGATTTAGCCCCTTCCTCCCCATATTCCCCCTCTTTTTTCCCCTTTTTTCCCCCCTAATTTTTTCCCATTTCCCCCCTAACTTTTTCCCATTTTCCCCCCGTTTTTTTCCCCATTTCCCCCTTTTTTTCCTCGTTTTTCTCGTGCTTCTTCCCCGTTTTTCCCCGTTTTCTCCCCTTTCCCCCCCATTTTTTCTCCGTTTTTCCCCCCGGTTTTTCTCGTGCTTTTCTCCCCGTTTTTCCCCCCTTTTCTCCCCGTTTTTTCCCGGTGTTCCCCCCATTTTCTCTCCCGTTTTTTCCCCAGTTTCCCCCGTTTTTCTCGTAGTTTTTTCCCCCATTTTCCCCCATTTTTTCCCCGTTTTTCCCCTTTTCCCCTTATTTTTCTCGTGCTCTTTTCCCCATTTTTCCCCCGTTTTCCCCCCATTTTCCCCTTTTTTCCTCATTTTCCTTGTGTTTTTCCCCCATTTTTTCCGCATTTTTTTCCCTGTTTTTTCCGCGTTTTCCCCCCATTTTTTCCCCATTTTTTTTAATAGTTTTTTCCCCTTTTCTCCCCCTTTTTCCCTCATTTTTCCCCTTTTTTTCCCCGTTTTTTCCCCCATTTTCCCCCCCATTTTTCTCGCGTTTTTTCTCATAGCTTTCCCCCATTTTTTCCCCATTTCCCCCCCATTTTTCTCATAGTTTTTCCCCCGTTTTCCCCCATTTTTTCCTCGTTTTTCTCGTAGTTTTTTCCCCTCTTTTCCCCCGTTTTCCCCCCTTTTCCCCCCATTTTTCTCATAGCTTTTCCCCATTTTTTCCCCCCATTTTCCCCCCATTTTCCCCCCATTTTTCTCATAGTTTTTTTGTCCCTTTTCCCCCATTTTCCCCCCATTTTTCTCATAGCTTTTCCCCATTTTTTCCCCCATTTTCCCCCCCTTTCCCCCCATTTTTCTCATAGTTTTCCCCATTTTTTCCCGTTTTCCCCCCCTTTTCCCCCATTTTTCTCAGTTTTCCCCCATTTTTCCCCCCATTTTCCCCCATTTTTTCTCATAGTTTTCCCTGTTTTTTCCCGTTTTCCCCCCATTTTTCTTGTAGTTTTTCCTCCTTTTCCCCCATTTTCCCCCCATTTTTCTCATCATTTATTCCCCATTTTTCCCCTGTTTTCCCCCCATTTTTTCCCCATTTTTCTCATAGCTTTCCCCCATTTCCCCCCATTTCCCCCTATTTTTCTCATAGTTTTCCCCATTTTTTCCCCATTTCCCCCCATTTTTCTCATAGTTTTCCCCATTTTTCCCCATTTTCCCCCATTTTTCTCATAGCTTTTCCCCATTTTCCCCCCGTTTTCCCCCCATTTTTTCCCCATTTTTCTCATAGTTTTTTCCCCCTTTCTCCCCCATTTCCCCCCTTTTCCTCCTGTTTTTTCCCCATTCCCCCCCATTTTTCTCGTAGTTTTTCCCCCTTTTCCCCCGTTTTTTCCCCATTTTTCTCATAGTTTTTTCCCCCCCATTTTTCTTACAGTTTTTTCCCCATTTTCCCCCCAATTTCCCCCCATTTTTCTCATAGCTTTTCCCCATTTTTCCCCCTTTCCCCCTCTTTTTCCCCCCATTTTTCTCATAGCTTTTCCCCATTTTCCCCCGTTTCCCCCCATTCTTTCCCCATTTTTCTCATAGCTTTTCCCCCTTTTCCCCCCATTTTTCTCATAGTTTATTCCCCATTTTCCCCCCATTTTCCCCCCATTCTTTCCCTGTTTTTCTCGTAGTTTTTTCCCCCTTTTCCCCCCATTTTTCTCATAGCTTTTCCCCATTTTTTCCCCATTTCTCTCATAGCTTTTCCCCCTTTTCCCCCCATTTTTCTCATAGTTTTTTCCCGTTTTCCCCCATTTCCCCCCATTTTTCCCCTGTTTTTCTCGTCGTTTTTTCCCCCTTTCCCCCCCATTTTTCTCCTCGTTTTTTTCCCCCTTTTCCCCCCCCATTTTTCTCCTCCTTCCCCCCCCCCCGTTCCCCCGCGCCCTCCCCTCATCCCCATGGAATCCCAGTGCGACTACTCCATGTACTTCCCGGCCGTGCCTTTCCCTCCGCGGGAATTCCTGGCGGGAATCCCGGCCGGTTACCGCTCCCTGCCCCGCCGCAACCACCTCTACCTGGGCGAGACCGTGCGCTTCCTGCTGGTGCTGCGCTGCCGCCCCGGCAACCACCCCAATCCCGCCGGGAATCCTCCCAATCCCGCCGGGAACAGCCCCAATCCCGCCGGGAATCCTCCCCCTCCCGCCGGGAATCCTCCCCATCCCGCCGGGATCGCCGCGGGAAGAACCCCTTGGAGCGAGCTGGCCTCCTCGCTGGCCGCGCTGGCCACGGTCACCTGCGGCGACGGCAAAGGCGGCGGCACCGAGGAGGAGGAGGAGGAGGAGGAAGAGGAGGAGGAAGAGGAGGACGAGGAGGACGCCGAGGACGAGGAAGGGCGCCGGAAAAGCGGGAATGGCCGCGGGGAGCCGCCGCTTTTCCGGGAATGCCGCGCGCTGCTGACGCACTCCAGGGGCCCGCCGGGGTGTCCCGGGGCTGGGGTGGGTGACGGTGGGGGGGCACCGGGAATGTTGGGAATGTTGGGAATAATGGGAATGGTGGGAATAGTGGGAATGTTGGGAATAATGGGAACGGGCAGGCTCCGCTTTTTCCTGGGTTTTTTCACATTTCCTCCTGGTTTTTTCATGGTTTTTCCTCTTTTTTTCCCGGTTTTTTCCCAGGTTTTCCTGGTTTTTTCCTGGTTTTTCCCATTTTTCCCCAGGTTTTTCCCGGGTTTTCCTGGGTTTTCCTGGGTTTTCCTGGTTTTCTCCCATTTTTTCCCAGGTCTTCCCAGGTTTTTCCCAGTTTTTCCTGATTTTTCCTGGTTTTCCCAGTTTTTTTCCCATTTTTTCCTGGGTTTTCCTGGTTTTTTCCCATTTTTTTTCCCATTTTTTTCCCGAGTTTTCCTGGTTTTCCCGGTTTTTTTTCCCATTTTTTCTCATTTTTTCCGTTTTTTCCCGGTTTTGTTCCCGTTTTTTTTACCCATTTCTTCTGGAATTCCCAGTGTTCCCAAGGCGGATTCCAGGATCCCCGGGGTGTCCCGGGGCTGGGGTGGGTGACGGTGGGGGGGGCACCGGGAATGTTGGGAATGTTGGGAATAATGGGAATGGTGGGAATAGTGGGAATGTTGGGAATAATGGGAACGGGCAGGCTCCGCTTTTTCCTGGGTTTTTTCACATTTCCTCCTGGTTTTTCATGGTTTTTCCCCTTTTTTTTCCCGGTTTTTTTCCCAGGTTTTCCTGGTTTTTTCCCGGTTTTTCCCATTTTTCCCAGGTTTTTTCCCGGGTTTTCCTGGGTTTTCCTGGGTTTTCCTGGTTTTCTCCCATTTTTTCCAGGTCTTCCCAGGTTTTTCCCAGTTTTTTCCCAGATTTTCCCGATTTTTCCTGGTTTTCCCAGTTTTTTCCCATTTTTTCCTGGGTTTTCCTGGTTCTTTCCCATTTTTTCCCATTTTTTCCCGAGTTTTCCTGGTTTTCTTCCCGTTTTTTTTTCCCATTTTTTCTCATTTTTTTCCGTTTTTTCCCGGTTTTGTTCCGTTTTTTTTCCCATTTCTTCCGGGAATTCCCAGTGTTCCCAAGGCGGATTCCAGGATCCCCGGGGTGTCCCGGGGCTGGGGTGGGTGACGGTGGGGGGGCACCGGGAATGTTGGGAATGTTGGGAATAATGGGAATGGTGGGAATAGTGGGAATATTGGGAATAATGGGAACGGGCAGGCTCCGCTTTTTCCTGGGTTTTTTCACATTTCCTCCTGGTTTTTTCATGGTTTTTCCTCTTTTTTCCCCGGTTTTTTCCCAGGTTTTCCTGGTTTTTTCCCGGTTTTTCCCATTTTTCCCCAGGTTTTTCCCGGGTTTTCCTGGGTTTTCCTGGGTTTTCCTGGTTTTCTCCCATTTTTTCCCAGGTCTTCCCAGGTTTTTCCCAGTTTTTCCCAGATTTTCCCGATTTTTCCTGGTTTTTCCCCAGTTTTTTTTCCCATTTTTTCCTGGGTTTTCCTGGTTCTTTCCCATTTTTTCCCATTTTTTCCCGAGTTTTCCTGGTTTTCCCCCGTTTTTTTTCCCATTTTTTCTCATTTTTTTCCGTTTTTTTCCCGGTTTTGTTCCCGTTTTTTTTCCCATTTCTTCCGGGAATTCCCAGTGTTCCCAAGGCGGATTCCAGGATCCCCGGGGTGTCCCGGGGCTGGGGTGGGTGACGGTGGGAGCAAAGCCGGGAATGTTGGGAATGTTGGGAATATTGGGAATATTGGGAATGGGGAGGCTCCGCTTTTTCCCGTTTTTCCCCGGTTTTTTTCACGTTTTTTCCCAGTTTTTCCCGGGTTTTCCTGGGTTTTTTCCCATTTTTTCCTGGGGTTTCCCGGTTTTTTACCAGGTTTTCCCAGTTTTTCCTGGTTTTCCCATTTTTTTTCCCATTTTTCCCCACGTTTTCCCTTTTTTTTTCCCGTTTTTTCCTGGGTTTTCCCGGTTTTTTTCCCATTTTTTCTCAGTTTTTCCTGGTTTTCCTGTTTTTTTCCCGGGTTTTCCTGGTTTTCCTGGTTTTTTCCCCGTTTTTTCCTGGATTTTCCCATTTTTCCCCATTTGTTCCCGGGTTTTCCTGGTTTTCCCAGTTTTTTCTCAGTTTTTCCCATTTTTTTCCCAGGTTTTCCCGGGTTTTTTTCCTGGTTTTCCTGGGTTTTCCTGTTTTTTTCCCCAGTTTTTCCTGGTTTTCCCCAGTTTTTTCCCATTTTTTCCGAGTTTTTCCTGGTTTTTCCTGGGTTTTCCTGGTTTTTTTTCCCATTTTTTCTCAGTTTCCCAGTTTTCCCCCATTTTTTTTCCCGTTTTTTTCCCGTTTTTTACCCGTTTTTTTCCTGGGTTTTCCTGGTTTTCCCATCTTTTTTCCTGGTTTTCCCAGTTTTTCCTGTTTTTTCCCAGTTTTTCCCGATTTTTCCTGTTTTCCCAGTTTTTTTCCCATTTTTTCCCCGGGTTTTCCCAGGTTTTTCCCATTTTTCCCCAGGTTTTCCCGGGTTTTTCCCTTTTTTTTCCCAGGTTTTCCTGGTTTCTCCCATTTTTTTTCCTGTTTTTTTCCCAGGTTTTCCCATTTTTTCCCATTTTTTTTCCCAGGTTTTCTTGCTTTTTCCCATTTTTTCCTGAGTTTTCCTGGGTTTTCCCATTTTATTTCCTATTTTCTCCCATTTTTTTCTCGGTTTTTCCTGGCTTTTTCCCGTTTTTTCTTGGGTTTTCCCATTTTTCCTCTGTTTGTTCCTGGTTTTTTCCTGGGTTTTCTTGGTTTTTCCCATTTTTATCCCCTTTTTTTCCCGGTTTTGTTCCCGTTTTTTTCCCTATTTTTTCCGGGAATTCCCAGTGTTCCCAAGGCGGATTCCAGGATCCCCGGGGTGTCCCGGGGCTGGGGTGGGTGACGGCAGGGGGGGGCCAGGAATGTTGGGAATGTTGGGAATGTTGGGAACGTTGGGAATATTGGGAATGGGGAGGCTCCACTTTTTCCCCTTTGTTTCTGTTTTTTCTTCCCATTTTCTTCCATTTTTTCTCGGGTTTTCCTGTTTCTTTCCCATTCTTTTCTGGCTTTTCCTGTTTTTTTCCCATTTTTTTTCCCCACTTTCTCCTGTTCTTTCCCTTTTTTTTCCCCCCCCAGATTTTCCCATTTTTTCCCCCATTTTCTCCTGGTTTTTTCCCCTTTATTTTCCTGTTTTTTCCCAGTTTTTTCCCGTTTTTTCTTGGTTTTTTCCCATTTGTTCCCATTTTTTTTCCCGTTTCTCCCACTTTTCCCAGGAATTCCGAGTGTTCCCGATGCGAATCCCGGGGATTTTCGGGGGCCGGGGCGGGTGGCAGAGGTGACAGAGGGGACACTGGGAGGTGACGCGGGGGGTGGCAGATCCCAGTTTTTTCCCGGTTTTTCCCGGATTTTCCCGGTTTTTCCCGGTTTTTCCTGGATTTCCCGGCCCTCCCCAGGTGCCCGTGGAGGATCCCATCGTCTCCACGGACGAGGTCATCTTCCCGCTGACCGTGGCGCTGGACAGGCTCCCGCCCGGCACCGGCAAGGCCAAGGTGGGGACACCCCGGGGACACCCTGGGACACTCTGGGGACATTTGGGGACACCTTGGGGACACTGGGAATGGGATAGGAAGGACCTTGGGGACACCCTGGGGACATTGGGGACCTTGGGGACACCCTGGGGACATCGGGGACACCTTGGGGAGACCCCGGGGACATTTGGGGACATTGGGAATGGGAGGGACCCTGGAGACACTTTGGGGGACACCTTGGGGACATTGGGGACACCCTGGGGACATTTGGGAACACCTTGGGGACATTGGGAATGGGATGAGAGGGATCTTGGGGACACCCTGGGGACACCCTGGGGAGACCCCGAGGACATTGGGGACACCTTGGAAACATCGGGAATGGGGTGGAAGGACTTTGGGGACACCCTGGGGACATTTGGGGACACCTTGGGGACATTTGGGGACACCCTGGGGACACCTTGGGGACACTGGGAATGGGATGGGAGGGACTTTGGGGACACCCTGGGGACATTTGGGGACACCCTGGGGAGACCCTGGGGACATTTGGGGACACTCAGGGGACATCGGGGACACCCTGGGGACACTGGGAATGGGATGGGAGGGACTTTGGGGACACCCTGGGGACATTTGGGGACACCTTGGGGAGACCCCGGGGACATTTGGGGACACCCTGGGGTCATTGGGAATGGGATGGGATGGACCTTGGGGACATTTGGGGACATTGGGGACACCCCTGGGGACCTTGGGAAATGGATGGGAGGGACCCTGGGGACATTGGGGAACACCCTGGGGACACCTTGGGGACATTTGGGGGACATTGGGGACACCCTGGGGACATCTGAGGACCTTGGCAGTGGGATGGGACGGACCCTGGGGACATTTGGGGACATCGGGCGTGGCAGGGGAGGAGCTGGGGGCCACCTCGGGATCCCTTTGGGGCCACCTCGGGGTCCCTTTGGGGCCAGCGCCCGCGTGTCCCCCGCGTGTCCCCAGATCGTGGTGACCGTGTGGCAGCGGGACACGGAGCCGCCGGAGCTGCGCGAGCGCCCGGAGCCGGGGCCGGACGGGCCGGAGCCGCGGCCGGAGCGGCCGGAGCCGGGGCCGGAGCCGGGGGCCGGAGGGGGGCAGCGCCGGGCACCGGGTACCTGAGGCTGCTGCAGGGCCGCGCCCCCCGGGCAGGTGTTCCGGCAGCAGCGCGGAGCCTTCAAGGCACAGGGTGGGGACACCTGCGCCGCACCCGAGTGTCCCCGAGTGTCACCTCCCCCCTGCTGCCACCCCTGAGTGTCCCCAAGTGTCACCTCCCCCGTGGTGCCACCCCTGAGTGTCCCCGAGTGTCCCCCGAGTGTCACCTCCCCCCTGCTGCCACCCCTGAGTGTCCCCGAGTGTCCCCGAGTGTCACCTCTCCCGTGGTGCCACCCCTGAGTGTCCCCGAGTGTCACCTCCCCCGTGGTGCCACCCCTGAGTGTCCCCGAGTGTCCCCCGAGTGTCACCTCCCCCCTGCTGCCACCCCTGAGTGTCCCTGAGTGTCACCTCCCCCGTGCTGCCACCCCCGAGTGTCACCCGAGTGTCACCTCCCCCCTGCTGCCACCCCTGAGTGTCCCTGAGTGTCACCTCCCCCGTGCTGCCACCCCCGAGTGTCCCTGAGTGTCCCCGAGTGTCACCTCTCCCGTGGTGCCACCCCCGAGTGTCCCCCGAGTGTCACCTCCCCCCTGGTGCCACCCCTGAGTGTCCCCGAGTGTCCCTGGTGCCACCCCCCGAGTGTCCCCGAGTGTCCCCGAGTGTCCCCATGGCGCCTTCAAGGCACAGGGTGGGGACATCTGCGTGGCACCTCAGTGTCACCTCCCCTCTGGTGCCACCCCCAAGTGTCCCCCGAGTGTCACCTCCCCCCTGGTGCCACCCCCGACTGTCCTGAGTGTCCCCATGGCACCTTCAAGGCACAGGGTGGGGACATCTGCGTGGCACCTCAGTGTCACCCCGGAGTGTCCCCAAGTGTCCCTGAGTGTCCCCTGGGTGCCCCCAAGTGTCCCCTGGCTGTCCCCGAGTGTCCCCTGGCTGTCCCCTGGCTGTCCCCAAGTGTCCCCTGGCCGTCCCCGAGTGTCCCCTGGGTGCCCCCAAGTGTCCCCTGAGTGTCCCCCAAGTGTCCCCGAGTGTCCCCAAGTGTCCCCTGGCTGCCCCTGAGTGTCCCTGGGTGTCCCCTGGCTGTCCCCAAGTGTCCCCTGGCCGTCCCCGAGTGTCCCCTGGGTGCCCCCAAGTGTCCCCTGAGTGTCCCCCAAGTGTCCCCGAGTGTCCCCAAGTGTCCCCTGGCTGCCCCTGAGTGTCCCTGGGGTGTCCCCTGGGTGTCCCCAAGTGTCCCCTGGCCATCCCCGACTGTCTCCTGGCTGTCCCTGGGTGTCCCCTGGCTGCCCCTGAGTGTCCCTGGGTGTCCCCTGGGTGTCCCCAAGTGTCCCCTGGCCGTCCCTGAGTGTCCCTGGGTGTCCCCTGAGTGTCCCTGGGTGTCCCCTGGGTGTCCCCGAGTGTCCTCTCAGTGTCCCTTGGCTGTCCCCAAATGTCCCCTGGGTGTCCCCAAATGTCCCCTGGCTGTCCCCGAGTGTCCCTTGGCTGTCCCCGAGTGTCCCCCGAGTATCCCCAAGTGTCCCCTGGCTGTCCCCGCAGTGTCCACGCTGCTGACGGTGCTGCCACCCCCCCGTGTCCGGTGCCGCCAGGTGACCGTGTCCGGCAAGTACCTGACCGTGCTCAAAGGTGCCACTTTGGGGACATCTGGGGGGGGTTGGGGACATCCAGGGGGGTTTGGGGACATCGGGGGGGTTTGGGGACATCCAGGGGGGTTTGGGGACAAAGGGGGGTTTGGGGACATCGGGGGGGTTTGGGGACATCCGGGGGGGTTTGGGGACATCCAGGGGGGTTTGGGGACATCGGGGGGGTTTGGGGACAAAAGGGGTTTGGGGACATCGTGGGGGTTTGGGGACATCCAGGGGGGTTTGGGGACATCCAGGGGGGTTTGGGGACAAAGAGGGGGTGGGGGAGGATTTGGGGACAAAGGGAGGGGCAGAGGGAGGGGGGGACAAAGAGGACAAAGGGTCACCGCCCCTCCCCCCCAGTGTCCCCAAATATTCCGTGATGTCCCCAAATGTCACCGACGTCCCCAAACATCCCCCGCTTCCTCCAATGTCCCCAACACCTCCCTGATGTCCCCAAAGGTCCCCAAATGCCCCTTTTCAACCCAAATGTCCCCAACACCCCCAATGTCCCCAATGTCCCCTGTGATGTCCCCTGTGATGTCCCCAATGTCCCCAAATGTCCCCAAAGCCCCCAATGCCCCCAAAGGTCCCCAAATGCCGCTTTTCAACCCAAATGTCCCCAAGACCTCCCCGATGTCCCCAACACCCCCAATGTCCCAAATGTCCCCTGTGATGTCCCCCAGTGTCCCAAACACCCCCAATGTCCCCAACGCCCTGGATGTCCCCAATGTCCCCAAAGCCCCCAACACCTCCCTGATGTCCCCAGTGTCCCCAATGTCCCCAATGTCCCCAATGTCCCCAGTGCTCAATGGCAGCTCGCAGGAGGAGCTCTCCGTGTGGGACGTGCAGATCCTGCCCCGTGTCCCCGATGTCCCCAATGTCCCCAATGATGTCCCCAATGTCCCTGATGGTGTCCCCAATGTCCCCAATGTCCCCAGTGCTCAATGGCAGCTCGCAGGAGGAGCTCTCCGTGTGGGACGTGCAGATCCTGCCCAATTTCAACGCCAGCTACCTGCCCGTGATGCCCGACGGCTCCGTGCTGCTCGTGGACGACGTCTGGTGAGACACCGGGGACGGGGACAGCGCGGGGACAGCGTGGGGACATCCCCAATGTCCCTTGGTCATCCCCACTGTCCCCTGGTCATCCCCACTGTCCCCTGGCCGTCCCCACTGTCCCCTGGCTGTCCCCAATGTCCCCTGGTCATCCCCACTGTCCCCTGGTCATCCCCACTGTCCCCTGGCTGTCCCCACTGTCCCCTGGTCATCCCCAATGTCCCCTGGCTGTCCCCACTGTCCCCTGGCTGTCCCCACTGTCCCCTGGTCATCCCCAATGTCCCCTGGCTGTCCCCACTATCCCCTGGCTGTCCCCACTGTCCCCTGGTCATCCCCAATGTCCCTTGGTCATCCCCACTGTCCCCTGGCTGTCCCCACTGTCCCCTGGCTGTCCCCAATGTCCCCTGGTCATCCCCAATGTCCCCTGGTCATCCCCGCTGTCCCCTGGCTGTCCCCACTGTCCCCTGGCCATCCCCACTGTCCCTTGGTCATCCCCAATGTCCCCTGGCTGTCCCCAATGTCCCCTGGTCATCCCCGCTGTCCCCTGGTCATCCCTGCTGTCCCCTGGCTGTCCCCAATGTCCCCTGGCTGTCCCCAATGTCCCCTGGTCATCCCCGCTGTCCCCTGGCTGTCCCCACTGTCCCCTGCCTGTCCCCGCTGTCCCCTGGTCATCCCCACTGTCCCCTGGATGTCCCCAATGTCCCCTGCCTGTCCCCAATGTCCCCTGGCCATCCCCACTGTTCCCTGGTCATCCCCACTGTCCCTTGGTCATCCCCAATGTCCCCTGGTCATCCCCAATGTCCCCTGGATATCCCCACTGTCCCCTGGCTGTCCCCACTGTCCCCTGGCTGTCCCCAATGTCCCCTGGCTGTCCCCACTGTCCCCTGGCCGTCCCCACTGTCCCCTGGCTGTCCCCACTGTCCCCTGGTCATCCCCACTGTCCCCTGGATGTCCCCACTGTCCCCTGGCCATCCCCAATGTCCCCTGGCTGTCCCCGCTGTCCCGTGGTCATCCCCAATGTCCCCTGGCTGTCCCCACTGTCCCCCGACTGTCCCCACTGTCCCCTGGTCATCCCCAATGTCCCCTGGCTGTCCCCACTGTCCCCTGGATGTCCCCACTGTCCCCCGACTGTCCCCACTGTCCCCTGGTCATCCCCAATGTCCCCTGGATATCCCCACTGTCCCCTGGATGTCCTCACTGTCCCCTGGCCATCCCCAATGTCCCCTGGCTGTCCCCGCTGTCCCGTGGTCATCCCCAATGTCCCCTGGATATCCCCACTGTCCCCTGGCTGTCCCCACTGTCCCCTGGCTGTCCCCAATGTCCCCTGGCTGTCCCCGCTGTCCCCTGGCCGTCCCCACTGTCCCCTGGATGTCCCCACTGTCCCCCGACTGTCCCCACTGTCCCCTGGTCATCCCCAATGTGCTGTCCCCTCACAGCCACCACTCCGGGGAGGTGCCGGTCGGCGCCTTCTGCCGCGTGCCCGGCGTGGCCTCGGCGTGGCCGTGTCCCCTGAGCGCCCTGGAGGAGCAGAACTTCCTGTTCCAGCTGCAGGCGCCCCGAGCGGCCACCGAGGGACACCAAAGAGGTCAGGGGACACCTGGGGACACCTGGGGACACCTGGGGACAACCATCAGAAGCCATCAGAGACAACCAAAGGGTTTCATCTCACCTTGGTGGCATCACAAGTGTCCCCACGTGAGATGTCCTCGGGGTCGGGGACAGCTCTCGGGGGTCCCTGGGGGGGTTGGGGGACACTTGGGGGACAACAATTGAGGGCCACCAGGCTCGGCCAAGGGGGGACTTGTCCCACCGTGGTGGCACCAGAACTGTTCCCCGAGTCGGGGTTGGGGACAATCCCTGCGGGGGTTTGGGACGCTTGGGGACAACCATGGAGCCCCTCCAAGATGCCACCACCCCCCCCCCCTTGACGGGGATGTGCCCAGGTTTGGTGACAATGCCCCGTTGTCCCCGCGGTCCCTGGTGGCCCGGTGGCTTTGGGGACGTGGAGGCCACCCCTGGTGACAGCGAGGTGACAGCGGCGTCCCCGAGCAGGGCCTGGAGGTGCCGCTGGTGGCCGTGGTCCGGTGGTCGACGCCGAAGCTGCCGTTCACCAACAGCATCGTCACCCACTACCGGTGAGCGTCACCCGATGTCACCTCGGTGTCACCCGCGCTGTCCCCAGCGCTCCCAGAGCCGCCTGTGGTGCCACCAGCTCCTTGTGCCCTCCCTGGCCCCCGTGTCACCACGTCCACTCCTTCAGAGGTGTCCCCGCGATGCCACCTCGATGTCCCCACGATGCCACCTCGATGTCCCCAATGTCCCCACGATGTCCCCAAGACCCCAAAACGCTCTTGACCATCCAGAGCCGCTCCTGGCCGTGCCACCACCTCCTGTGCCCGTGCCACCGCGTCCCCAGAGCCTTGTGGGGCTCCTCGGGGTGGCCCTGGGGTTGTCCCCGCGATGCCACCCCCGCTGTCCCTGCTGTCCCCGCGATGCCACCCCCGCCACCCCCTGCTGTCCCCACGATGCCACCCCACTGTCCCCCGCTGTCACCGCGATGCCACCCCGCCACCCCTGCTGTCCCCACGATGCCACCCTGCCCTCCCTGCTGTCCCCATGATGCTACCCACTTTCCCCACTGTCCCCACGATGCCACCCTGCCCTCCCTGCTGTCCCCACCATGCCACCCCACCATCCCCACTGTCCCCACCGATGCCACCCTGCCTCCCCTGCTGTCCCCACGATGCTACCCCACTGTCCCCACTGTCCCCCACGATGCCACCCCCGTCATCCCCACGATGCCACCCTGCTGTCCCCGCTCTCCCCACGATGTCCCCACAATGCCACCCTGCCATCCCCGTGATGCCACCTCGCTGTCCCCACTGTCCCCACGATGCCACCCTGTCATCCCCACGATGCCACCCTGCTGTCCCTACTGTCCCCCGCTGTCCCCACGATGCCACTGCGCCATCCCCACGATGCCACCCTGCTGTCCCCGCTCTCCCCACGATGTCCCCACGATGCCACTGCGCCATCCCCGTGATGCCACCTCCGCTGTCCCCACTGTCCCCGCTGTCCCCATGATGCCACCCTGCTGTCCCCCACTGTCCCTGCTGTCCCTGCCATCCCCACGATGCCACCCTGCCCCTCCCTGCTGTCCCCACGATGCCACCCTGCCATCCCCGCTGTCCCCGCTGTCCCCACGATGCCACCCCGCCGTCCCCGCTGTCCCCATGATGCCACCCTGCTGTCCCTGCTGTCCCCGCTGTCCCCACGATGCCACCCTGCCATCCCCGCTGTCCCCATGATGCCACCCTGCTGTCCCCGCCTGTCCCCGCCGTCCCCACGATGCCAGCCTGTTGTCCCTGCCATCCCCGCCGTCCCCACGATGCCATCCCCGCTGTCCCCACCCTGCCATCCCCGCCGTCCCCACGATGCCACCCCCGCCGGTCCCCACTGTCCCCACGATGCCACCCCGCCGTCCCCGCCGTCTCCACTGTCCCCACGATGCCACCCTGCCGTCCCCGCCGTCCCCACGATGCCACCCCCCCGCCGTCCCCACTGTCCCCACGATGCCACCCCCGCCGTCCCCCGCCGTCCCCACGATGGCCACCCCCGCTGTCCCCACTGTCCCCACCGTCCCCACGATGCCAGCGGGCCGTGCCCTCAGGCTGCCGAGCATCCCGGCTGGAGCGGCCGCGCTTCGTGATGACGGCCACCTGCGAGTCGCCCGTGGTGGCCCTGCAGCGCTTCGACGTCACCTACACGCTGCTCAACGAGCTGCAGGACTTCCTGGCCGTGCGGCTCGTCTGGACGCCCGAGGCCACCGCCGGTACTGGGGGCACTGGGGGATACTGGGGATACTGGGGGCACTGGGGACACTGGGGATACTGGGGGCACTGGGGGGGACTGGGGGCGCTGGGGGTGCTGGGGACAAGGGGGATACTGGGGGCACTGGGGGCATTGGGGGGGACTGGGGGCACTGGGGGCACTGGGGGGTACTGGGGACACTGGGGTGCTGGGGACAAGGGGAATACTGGGGGTGCTGGGGGGGACTGGGGGCGCTGGGGGTGCTGGGGATACTGGGGGTGCTGGGGGTGCTGGGGACAAGGGGGATACTGGGAATACTGGGGGGGTACTGGGGGGTACTGGGGGGGACTGGGGGCGCTGGGGGGGACTGGGGGGCGCTGGGGACGCTGGGGGGGTGCTGGGGACAAGGGGGATACTGGGGGCACTGGGGGGGCACTGGGGGGTACTGGGGGGTACTGGGGACGCTGGGGGGTGCTGGGGACAAGGGGGATATTGGGAATACTGGGGGTGCTGGGGGGACTGGGGGAGCTGGGGGTGCTGGGGGGACTGGGGGTGCTGGGGACAAGGGGGGATACTGGGGGCACTGGGAGCACTGGGGGGGGACTGGGGCACTGGGGGGTACTGGGGACGCTGGGGGTGTTGGGGGTGCTGGGGACAAGGGGGATATTGGGAATACTGGGAGTGCTGGGGGTACTGGGGGGCACTGGGGGGGACTGGGGGGCGCTGGGGGTGCTGGGGGTGCTGGGGACAAGGGGGATACTGGGAATACTGGGGGCACTGGGGGGTACTGGGGGCACTGGGGGGGACTGGGGGCGCTGGGGGGTGTTGGGGGTGCTGGAGATGTTGGGGACAGTTTGGGGGTGCTGGGAACACTGGGGATACTGGGGGTGCTGGGAACACTGAGGATACTGGGGATACTGGGGGTGCTGGGGGGACTGGGGATACTGGGGGGTGCTGGGGGGACTGGGGATACTGGGGGTGCTGGGAACACTGGGGGTGCTGGGGGGACTGGGGATACTGGAGACAGTGTGGGGGTACTGGGGATACTGGGGACACTGGGGATACTGGGGGTACTGGGGACACTGGGGGATACTGGGGGTGCTGGCGGGGACTGGGGGGTACTGGGGGGTACTGGAGACAGTGTGGAGGTGCTGGGGACAAGGGGGATACTGGGAATACTGGGGACACTGGGGGACCACTGGGGGGGTACTGGGGGACAGTCTGGGGGTGTTGGGGGCACTGGGGGATACTGGGGGATACCGGAAATACTGGGGGGTGTTGGGGGAAAAAAAAATCCGAAAAAAAAATCCCCCCAAAAAATAAAAAAAAAATTCAAGAAAACCCCCAAAAAATCCAAAAAATTCCAAAAAACCCCCCCAAAAAATCCAAAAAAAATCCCCCAAAAATTCTAAAAAATCCGAAAAAATCCCAAAAAAATCCCCAAAAAAAATCCCCCAAAATCCCAAAAATCTCCAAAAACATCCCAAAAAAATCCCTAAAAAATCCAAAAAAATCCTCCCAAAAAGCCAAAAAAATCCCCCCCAAAAAATACAAAAAAAACCCCAAAAAAAATACAAAAAAAAATCCCAACCCCCCCCCAAAAAATCCAAAAGAACTCCAAAAAAACCCAAAAAAATCCCGAAAAAAAGCCCAAAAAATCAAAAAAAAAAATCCAAAAAAATCCCAAAAAACTCCAAAAAATCAAAAAAAATCCCAAAAAAATCCCAAAAAAATCCCAAAAAATCCCAAAAAATACAAAAAAATACAAAAAAAAAATCCCAAACCCCCCCCCAAAAATCCAGAAGAACTCCAAAAAAATCCAAAAAAAATCCAAAAAAATCCCAAAAAAAATCCCCAAAAAATCCCCAAAAAAATCCCAAAAAATCCCAAAAAACCACCCCAAAAAATACAAAAAAAAAATCCCAACCCCCCCCCCAAAAAATCCAAAAGAACTCCAAAAAAACCAAAAAAATTCCCCAAAAAACCCCCAAAAAATCCAAAAAAATCCCCAAAAAAATCCCCAAAAAATCCCAAAAAATCCAAAAAAAATCCCAAAAAAATACAAAAAAAAACCCCAACCCCCCCCCCCAAAAAATCCAAAAGAACTCCAAAAAAATCCAAAAAAATCCCCAAAAAAAATCCCAAAAAAATCCCAAAAAACCCCCAAAAAATCCGAAAAAATCCAAAAAAACCCCCAAAAAATCCCCAAAAAATCCCCAAAAATCCCCAAAAAAATCCCCAAAAAATCCCCAAACCCCCCGAACGCCGCCAACCGCGCCGTGCCCCCCCGGGCAGGGCGGGCCGCGGGGCTCGCTGGACTCGGTCGTTTGCCACACGCCGCTGACCAACCTGGGCTACTCCCGCAAGGGCAGCGCCCGCACCTTCCGCGTGGCCTTCCAGGCGCTGCGCGCCGGCCTCTTCGAGGTCAGTGCCACCCCCCGGTGCCACCCCAGTGCCACCAGTGCCACCCCAGTGCCACCCCAGTGCCACCCTCGCTGTCCCCAGTGCCACCGTTCCCAGCGTTATCCCGTTCCCAGCATGCCCAGTATGCCCAGTATGCCCATTCCAGGCGCTGCGCGCCGGCCTCTTCGAGGTCAGTGCCACCCCAGTGCCACCAGTGCCACCCCAGTGCCACCCCAGTGCCACCCCAGTGCCACCAGTGCCACCCCAGTGCCACCCCCGCTGTCCCCAGTGCCACCGTTCCCAGCGTTATCCCGTTCCCAGCATGCCCAGTATGCCCAGTATGCCCATCTCCAGGCGCTGCGCGCCGGCCTCTTCGAGGTCAGTGCCACCCCAGTGCCACCCCAGTGCCACCCCCAGTGCCACCAGTGCCACCCCAGTGCCACCCCCAGTGCCACCCCCGCTGTCCCCAGTGCCACCATTGCCAGCGTTATCCCGTTCCCAGTATGCCCAGTATGCCCAGTATGCCCATTCCAGGCGCTGCGCGCCGGCCTCTTCGAGGTCAGTGCCATCCCAGTGCCACCAGTGCCACCCCAGTGCCACCCCAGTGCCACCCAGTGCCACCGTTCCCAGCGTTATCCCATTCCCAGTATGCCCAGTATCCCCAGTATGCCCATTCAGTCCGTCCCGTCACCTTCCCGGTCCCTCCCAGTATGCCCCAGTTCCTCCCAGTAACTCTCAGTGCTCTCCAGTTCATCCCAGTGCTCTCCCAGTATCCTGAAGTCCATTCCAGTCCCTCCCAGTGCTGCAAAACCCCTTCCCAGTCCCTCCCAGGTCCCTCCCAGTGCCCCCAAACCCCCATCCCAGTAACTCCCAGTGCTGCAAAACCCCTTCCCAGTCTCTCCCAGTACATCCCAGTCTCTCCCAGTGTTCCCAGTACCCCAAATACCCCCCAAAACCCCATCCCAGTTGCTCCCAGTCCCTCCCAGTGCTCCCAGTACCCCAAATACCCCAAAACCCCATCCCAGTGCCTCCCAGTTGCTCCAGTCCCTCCCAATCCCCTCCCAGTCCCTCCCAGTGCTCCCAGTACCCCAAATACCCCCCCAAGCCCCCTCCCAGTTGCTCCCAGTCCCTCCCAGTGCCCCCAAACCCCCCTCCCAGTTGCTCCCAGTTGTTCCCAGTCCCTCCCAAGCCCCTCTCAGTGCCTCCCAGTGCTCCCAGTACCCGTCCTGTCCCCTCCAGTTGTCCCAGCACATGAAGCTGAAGCTCCAGTTCACGGCCAGTGTCACCAGTGCCCCCCCGAGGCCCGCCCAGTATCCCGCAAGAGCAGTCCAGTTCCCCGGCCGTGCGCGAACTGGTGGCCGGACTGGGACGCTCCCAGTCCTTCTCCCACCAGCAGCCGACCCGCAGCCACCTCATGAGGTACTGGGAGCAACTGGGAGGGCACTGGGAGGGACTGGGAGGGGATTTGGGGGAACTGGGAGGGACTGGGAGGGTGTTGGGGATACTGGGAGGGCACTGGGGGCATACTGGGAGTTACTGAGACGGGGTTTTGGGGGTACTGGGAGGGACTGGGAGGGATTTGGGGGCACTAGGAGGGACTGGGAGGGCACTGGGGGATACTGGGAGTTACTGGATGGGGTTTTGGGGGCACTGGGAGGGACGGGGAGGGCACTGGGGGATACTGGGAGGGCACTGGGGGACACTGGGAGGGCACTGGGGGACACTGGGAGTTACTGGGACGGGGTTTTGGGGGCACTGGGATGTGACGAAGGGACACTGGGGACACTGGGGGTGACACCGGGAGGTGCCAGCACTGCCTGGGGTGACACCGGGACAGCGGGGGTGACACCATGGGTGACACTGGGGTGATACTGGGACACTGGGGGTGACACTGGGACACCATGGGTGACACTGGGGTGATACTGGGACACTGGGGGTGACACTGGGGTGACACTGGGGTGACACTGGGGTGACACTGGGACACTGGGACACTGGGGTGATACTGTGGGGGGACACTGGGGTGACACTGGGGTGACACTGGGGTGACACTGGGGTGACACTGGGACACTGTGGGTGACACCATGGGTGACACTGGGACACCATGGGTGACACTGGGGTGACACTGGGGTGACACTGGGACACTGGGGGTGACACTGGGGTGACACTGGGACACTGGGACACTGGGGTGATACTGTGGGGGACACTGGGGTGACACTGGGGTGACACTGGGACACTGGGGTGACACTGTGGGGGACACTGGGGTGACACTGGGGTGACACCGGGGTGACACTGGGGTGACACTGTGGGTGACACAGGTGACACTGGGGTGACAAAGGGGTGACACAGGTGTCGCTGTCCCCAGGTCGGGCAGTGTCATGGAGCGCAGGGCCATCGCCCTGGGGTGACACAGGTGACACACAGGTGACACAGGTGTCACTGTCCCCAGGTCGGGCAGTGTCATGGAGCGCAGGGCCATCGCCCTGGGGTGACACAGGTGACACAGGTGACACACAGGTGACACAGGTGTCACTGTCCCCAGGTCGGGCAGTGTCATGGAGCGCAGGGCCATCGCCCTGGGGTGACACAGGTGACACAGGTGACACACAGGTGACACAGGTGTCGCTGTCCCCAGGTCGGGCAGTGTCATGGAGCGCAGGGCCATCACCCTGGGGTGACACAGGTGACACAGGTGACACACAGGTGACACAGGCGTCGCTGTCCCCAGGTCGGGCAGTGTCATGGAGCGCAGGGCCATCGCCCTGGGGTGACACAGGTGACACAGGTGACACACAGGTGACACAGGTGTCGCTGTCCCCAGGTCGGGCAGTGTCATGGAGCGCAGGGCCATCGCCCTGGGGTGACACAGGTGACACAGGTGACACACAGGTGACACAGGTGTCGCTGTCCCCAGGTCGGGCAGTGTCATGGAGCGCAGGGCCATCGCCCTGGGGGTGACACAGGTGACACAGGTGACACACAGGTGACACAGGTGTCACTGTCCCCAGGTCAGGCAGTGTCATGGAGCGCAGGGCCATCGCCCTGGGGTGACACAGGTGACACACAGGTGACACAGGTGTCACTGTCCCCCAGGTCGGGCAGTGTCATGGAGCGCAGGGCCATCGCCCTGGGGTGACACAGGTGACACACAGGTGACACAGGTGTCACTGTCCCCAGGTCGGGCAGTGTCATGGAGCGCAGGGCCATCGCCCTGGGGTGACACAGGTGACACAGGTGACACACAGGTGACACAGGTGTCACTGTCCCCAGGTCGGGCAGTGTCATGGAGCGCAGGGCCATCACCCTGGGGTGACACAGGTGACACAGGTGACACACAGGTGACACAGGTGTCACTGTCCCCAGGTCGGGCAGTGTCATGGAGCGCAGGGCCATCGCCCTGGGGTGACACAGGTGACACAGGTGACACAGCGGTGACACAGGTGTCACTGTCCCCAGGTCGGGCAGTGTCATGGAGCGCAGGGCCATCGCCCTGGGGTGACACAGGTGACACAGGTGACACAGCGGTGACACAGGTGTCACTGTCCCCAGGTCGGGCAGTGTCATGGAGCGCAGGGCCATCACGCCGCCCGTGGGCTCGCCGGTGGGACGTCCCCTGTACCTGCCGCCGGGTGACAAAGCCGTGCTGGCGCTGGACAAGATCGCCAAGAGGGAGTGCAAGGTGCTGGTGGTGCCACCGGTCAAGTGACACCGCGGGGACAGCGCCGGCATGGCACCGGGATGGCACCGGGATGGCACCGTGGGACAGCGGGGACGGCTCGGGGACACCGCGGGGACGGCGCCAGGACATCGTGGGGACATCGTGGGACATGGCCAGGGTGGCAGGGACGGCGCTGGGACAGCAGGGACGTGATGGGGACATCGCGGGGGACCATCGTGGGGACAGGGCCACCCCCAGGGCCACCCCCAGAGCCTTGGGGACACTGGGGACACTGGGACAGGGCCACCCCCGGTGTCCCCAGAGCCACCCTGGTGTCCCCAGAGCCACCCCCAGAGCCCTGGGGACACTGGGACAGGGCCACCCTGATGTCCCCAGAGCCACCCGCGGGACACTGGGGACACTGGGGACACTGGGACAGGGCCACCCTGATGTCCCCAAAGCCACCCCGGTGTCCCCCAGAGCCACCCCCAGAGCCTTGGGGACATTGGGGGACAATGGGGACACTGGGACAGGGCCACCTCGGTGTCCCCAAAGCCAGGTGACAATTGGGGGGGGGGGGGGGGGTCCTGCCACTCCCACGTGCCACAGAGGGGACCTTGGGGACACTTTGGGGACACGGCCTGGAGCCGTGCCCGCCTTGGGGGTCGGGATTTTGGGGACATTTGGGGACATTTGGGGACATCAGGAAATGTCCCCGAGCCAAGGCGGGGGGGGGAGGGGCCTGCGGTGCCACCCCCGGGTTGGGGACATTGGGGACATTGGGGACAGGGGTGGCACCTGCGTCCCCTTTATTTATTGCCAATAAAGAGACTTGGATGTCACCTGGTGCCACCTGGGTGTCCCCAAGGGGGTCTGGATGTCCCCAGGAGGGTCCTGGGTGTCAGCTGGATGTCCCCAGGGTGTCCTGGATGTCACCCTGGGTGTCCCCAAGGGGGGTCTGGATGTCCCCAGGGAGGTCTGGGTGTCACCTGGGTGTCCCCAGGGTGTCCTGGATGTCACCTGGATGTCCCCAGGGTGTCCTGGGTGTCACCTGGATGTCCCCAGGAGGGTCCTGGATGTCCCCAAGGGGGTCTGGATGTCACCTGGGTGTCCCCAGGGGGGTCCTGGATGTCCCCAGGGAGGTCTGGGTGTCACCTGGGTGTCCCCAGGGTGTCCTGGATGTCACCTGGATGTCCCCAGGAGGGTCCTGGATGTCCCCAAGGGGGTCTGGATGTCACCTGGGTGTCCTGGATGTCACCTGGGTGTCCCCAGGGGGGTCTGGGTGTCCCCAGGGTGTCCTGGATGTCACCTGGGTGTCCCCAAGGAGGTCACAGAGCACAAAAGCCACACTCGGACGCCGTTTATTGTCCCCGGAGAGGGACATTTGGGAACACTTTTGGGGACAGGGGGCGGTGCCAGCTCCTCTGGGGACATTTGGGGACATTTGGGGACGTTTGGGTCACACGGCCACCGGCTCCTGGACGTGGTGGTGGCGCTTGACCACGAAGAGTTTCTGTCCCGAGACGGTGACCAGGAGGGAGTGCTCCCCGAACACCACTGGGGACAACGGGGACACTGGGGACACGGCCACCCCCCATGTCCCCAGAGCCACCTCTGGGTCCCCAAGGCCACCCCTCATGTCCCCAGGGTCCCCATGGCCGCCCCAGGGTCCCCATGGCCACCCCAGGGTCCCCAGGGCCACCTCCAGGACCACCCCAGGGTCCCCAGAGCCACCCCAGGGTCCCCAGGGACACCCCCAGGGCCACCCCTGGGTCCCCAGGGCCACCCCCAGGGTCCCCAAGGCCACCCCAGGGTCCCCAGGGCCACCCCAGGGTCCCCAGGGCCACCTCAGAGCCCCAGAGCCACCCCTGGGTCCCCAGGGCCACCTCCAGGGTCCCCAGGGACACCCCCGGGTCCCCAGGGCCACCCCAGGGCTACCCCAGAGCCACCCCTGATGTCCCCAGGGCCACCCCCAGAACCCTGGGGACACTTTCGGGCCACTTGGTGCCCCTTGAGGGCCACCTGCCACCCTTGGGGACCCTTTGGGGACCCTGAGGACAATTTTGGTGCCACTGGGAGGGGTCAGAACCTCTCAGACGCCCCCTCGGCCCCCCTGGGGACCCCTTTTGGTGCCCCTTTGGTGCCACCTGATGGCCCTGGGGACCCTTTGGGGCCATTTAGGGTCACTTTGGGGCCACTCTGGGGCCGTTTGGGGCCATTTAGGGCCAATTTGGGGCTGTTTGGGGCCAATTTGGGCCATTTAGGGCCACTCTGGGGCCGTTTGGGGCCATTTTGGGCCAATTTGGGGTCATTTAGGGTCACTTTGGGCCATTTAGGGCCACTTTGGAGCCGTTTGGGGCCAATTTGGGCCATTTAGGGCCACTTTGGGGCCACTCTGGGGCCGTTTGGGGCCATTTAGGGCCACTCTGGGGCCGTTTGGGGCCATTTTGGGCCAATTTGGGGTCATTTAGGGTCACTTTGGGCCATTTAGGGCCACTTTGGAGCCGTTTGGGGCCAATTTGGGCCATTTAGGGCCACTTTGGGGCCACTCTGGGGCCGTTTGGGGCCATTTAGGGCCGTTTTGGGGCCATTTAGGGCCACTTTGGGGCCACTCTGGGGCCGTTTGGGGCCATTTAGGGCCAATTTGGGGCTGTTTGGGGCCAATTTGGGCCATTTAGGGCCACTTTGGGGCTGTTTGGGGCCATTTAGGGCCAATTTGGGGTCATTTAGGGTCACTTTGGGCCATTTAGGGCCACTCTGGGGCCGTTTGGGGCCAGTTAGGGCCACTTTGGGGCCATTTGGAGCGAATTTGGGCCATTTAGGGCCACTTTGGGGCCATTTGGGACCACTTTGGGGACCCTTGGGGCCATTTGGGGCCATTTGGGACCAATTTGGAGCCAATTTGGGGCTATTTAGGGCCACTTTGGGGCCATTTGGGACCACTTTGGGGACCCTTGGGGCCATTTTGGGGCCATTTAGGGCCAATTTGGGGTCATTTAGGGTCACTTTGGGCCATTTAGGGCCACTTTGGAGCCGTTTGGGGCCATTTAGGGCCACTTTGGGGACGTTTTGGGGCCCTTTGGAGCGAATTTGGGCCATTTAGGGCCACTTTGGGGACTCCTGGGGCCATTTGGGGCCATTTAGGGCCACTTTGGGGCCATTTGGGACCACTTTGGGGACCCTTGGGGCCATTTAGGGCTATTTAGGGCCACTTTGTGGCCATTTGGGGCCACTTCGGGGCTACTTAGGGCCACTTCGGGGCCATTTAGGGCCACTTTGCGGCCATTTGGGGCCACTTTGGAGCCAATTTGCGCCATTTAGGGCCACTTTGGGGACCCTTGGGGCCATTTGGGGCCACTTTGAGGCCATTTGGAGCTATTTAGGGCCACTTTGGGGCCATTTGGGACCACTTTGGGGAGCCTTGGGGCCATTTGGGGCTATTTAGGGCCACTTTGGGGCCATTTGGGGCCACTTTGGGGCCGTTTGGGGCCGTTTGGGGCTACTTTGGGGCCGTTTGGGGCCGTTTGGGGCTACTTTGCGGGCATTTAGGGCCAATTTGGGGCGGTTTAGGGCCACTTTGGGGCCGTTGGGGGCGCGTCCCTCACCCGAGAGGCGGCGGAACGGGGGCTCGTGGCCACGGGGCAGCCGCAGCCCCAGGGCCGTGGCCACCAGGCCCTGCAGGACGGTGGCCGTGTGCTCGTCGTTCTCCAGGTCCCCCGAGGACTGCCGAGGGTTGGGGACAAATTTTTTGGGGGGAGGGGAGGGGGAGGGGGTCAGGAGACCCCAAAAATTTTGGGGCAATTTTTGGACACCCCCCCCCCCCCCCAAAAAAAAATTGGGGCGTTGCAGAGGGAAAAGAACCCCAAAAAATCCCCAAAATGCATCAAAATCCCCCCAAAAAAACCACCTGGGAACCTCCCAAAAATTCCTGGGATCCCCCCCAAAATTTTTGGGAATTCTCAGTTGGACACCCCCAAAAAAATTGGGGTGTCCCAAAGAGAAAAGAACCCCCAAAAATCCCCAAAATGCATCAAAATCACCCCAAAAAACCTCCTGGGAACCCCCAAAATTCCTGGGATTTCCCCCTAAAATCTTTTGGGAATTCCCACCGGGACACCTCCCCCTCCCCCCAAAAAAAATTTGCGATCCCCTAAAAGGAAAAAAAAACCCAAAAAATCCCCCCAAAACCACCCGGGAGCCCCCCAGTTTTGGGACCCCCCCACCCAAATTTTCCTTCCCCCTCCCCCCAAATTTTTGGGGCCCCTCTCCCCAATTTTGGGCCCCCCCCTCCTCTCATTTTTCGGGACCCCTCCCCCCATTTTTTGGGACCCCTCCCCATTTTCGGGTCCCCCCAATTTTGGCCCCCCCTCCCCAATTTTTGGGTCCCCTCCCCCCATTTTTGGGTCTCCCCTCCCCCAATTTTTTGGGACCCCCCCCCCCCAATTAGACTCCCCATTTTTGGGGACCCCTCCCCCAATTTTTGGGCCCCTCCCGCCAATTTTTTGGCCCCCTTTCCCCATTTTTGGGCCCCCCCTCACCCCGGTTTTTGGGGACCCCTCCCCCCCAATTTTGGGCCCCCCCTCCTCCCCCATTTTTGGGCCTCCCCTCCCCCAATTTTTTGGGACACCCCCTCCCCCCCAGTTCTGGACCCCCCCTTTTTGGGCCCCCCTCCCCCAATTTTTGGGGCCCCCCTCCCCATTTTTGGGGACCCCTCCCCCCATTTTTGAGCCTCCCCCCCTCCCCAATTTTTGTGGCCCCTCCCTCAATTTTTTGGGACCCCCCCCCCAATTTTGGACCCCCCATTTTTGGGGACCCCTCCCCCCCCAATTTTGGGCCCCCCTCCCCCCATTTTTTAGAGACCCCCTCCCCCTTTTGGCCCCCCCTTTTGGGCCCCTCCCCCTCCATTTTTTGGGACCCCTCCCCCAATTTTTGGGACCCCTCCCCAATTTCTGCCCCCCCCCATTTTTGGGCCCCCCCTCACCCCCATTTTTGGGGACCCCTCCCCTCATTTTTTATGGACCCCCCCCCCAATTTTGGCCCCCCCCATTTTGGGCCCCTCCCCCTCCATTTTTTGGGCCCCCTCCCCAATTTCTGCCCCCCCCCCAATTTTGGGGCCCCCCCTCCCCATTTTGGGCCCCCCCCACCTCCATTTTTGGGGACTCCTCCCCCCATTTTTGGGACCCCCCCTCCTCCAAATTTTTTGGGACCCCTCCCTCCATTTTGGGCCCCTCCCCCCCCATTTTTGGGCCCCCCCTCCTCCCATTTTTTGGGCCCCCTCCCCAATTTTTGCCCCCCCCCCAATTTTGGGCCCCCCCCCCCTCACCGCCAGCACGGCGCCGTCGCTGATCACGAGGTACCCGGCCTGAGCCGGGACCCGCTCCAGCCCCTGCGTCAGCGCCGACGTCTGGAGACCAGTACGGACCAGTATAAACCAGTACGGACCAGTACGGACCAGTATAAACCAGTACGGACCAGTACAAACCAGTACGGACCAGTACGGACCAGTACAAACCAGTACGGACCAGTACCACCCCAGCAAGCACCGGGGACGCCCCACTGACATCTCCCCAGTCCCTCCCAGTGCCTCCCAGTGCCTCCCAGTAACCACCAGTAGCACCCAGCGCCGCCCCAGTATCGCCGCAGCCCCGCGCCCAAGCGCCCCCCCAGTGGCTCCCAGTCCCTCCCAGTCCCTCCCAGTGCGCCCCAGTCGCTCCCAGTGCCCCCCAGTGGCTCCCAGTCCCCCCCAGTGCTCCCAGTTCCCCCGCCCCGTTCTCACCATGGCTACGCTCCCGCTTCTCCTCCGCGCCTCTCTTCCGGTCACGTGACCCTGCCCCGCCGCCCTCCTATTGGCTGCCGCCGCCCTTTCACGACAGCGCCTCGCCCTCCGCCTCTCCCTAATGGCGCCGCGCTTTACGGCGGCGTGGCGCGTACCGCCTCCCAACATGGCGGCGCGCTCTCACGACAGCGCGGCGAGCGCGCGCGCTTTACGGCAGTGTGGCGGATGCCGCGTTCGCCCTGACGGGAGGGCGTGGCCGGAGCTGTCAATCAAAGCCGTTTATTGCCCCGCCCCTTTAGGGGTGGGGGGAGGGGAAGGGGGGGGACATTGGGGGGTCCCAGGGGTCAAGGAGGGGTCACGGGGGGACATCGGAGGGTCGAGGTGGTCCCAGGGGTCGAGAGGGGTCAAGGAGGGGTCCATGGGGTCAGTGGGGTCCCTGGGGTGGTCAAGGAGGGGTCCATGGGGTCAGTGGGGCTCAGGGTGGTCCTGGGGCTCCACGGGGTGGTCAGGGGGCTCCAGGAGCTCCACGGGGTGGTCAGGGGGCTCCATGGGATGGTCAAGGGGCTCCACTGGTTGGTCAAGGGGCTCAGTGGGGTGGTCCTGGGGCTCCACAGGGTGGTCAGTGGGGTCCACGGGGTGGTCCTGGGGCTCCATGGGGTGGTCAGTGGAGTCCATGGGGTGGTCAAGGGGCTCAGGGGGGTCCTGGGACTCCATGGGGTGGTCCCAGGGCTCCACAGGGTGATCAAGGGGCTCTACGGGGTGGTCATGGGGGTCCATGGGGTGGTCAAGGTGATCAGGGGGTCCCAGGGGTCCTGGGGCTCCACGGGGTGGTCAGTGGGCTCCTCAGGGGGGTCCCAGGGCTCCATGGGGTGGTCAAGGGGCTCCTTGGGGTGGCTCAGGGGGTCCGTGAAGATCCTGGGGCTCCATGGGGTGGTCAAGGGGCTCAGGGGGGTCCCAGGGCTCCACGGGGTGGTCAGTGGGGTCCATGGGGTGGTCCTGGGGCTCCATGGGGTGGTCGGGGGGGGTCCGCGGGGTGGTCAAGGGGCTCCCAGGGGTGGTCATTGGGGTCCATGGGGTGGTCAGGGTGCTCAGGTGGTCCCGGGGGTCCTGGGGCTCCATGGGGTGGTCAGTGGGGTCCATGGGGTGCTCAGGGGGTCCTGGGGCTCCATGGGGTGGTCAGGGAGGTCCACGGGGTGGTCAAGGGGCTCCCGGGGGTCCCGGGGCTCCACGGGGTGGTCAGTGGGGTCCATGGGGTGCTCAGGGGTTCCAGGGCTCCATGGGGGTCTCAGGGGGCTCAGGGAGGTCCATGGGGGTCTCAGTGGTCTCAGGTGGTCCCGAGGTGGCCACGGGGGCTCAGGAGCAGCAGTAGAGCTCGACGTCGTTGAGGCCGGTGTCGTCGCCGCCGCGCTGGGGCGGCTCCAGGCGGGTGCGGAGGCCGCAGACGCCGGCGCTGGGCGGGCACGGGAGGCTCCAGTTGCCCCACGTGCCCTGGGGGCCACCGCGGCCCTCCAGCAGCGAGCCCCCCGAGCAGATGGCGGCCATGGCGTTGGCGGCCGTGTCGTCCCAGAGCCCCCGCGGGGCTTCCACACGCAGCCGGAAGGCCACCAAGCGCTGCCCGGCCGGGCACGACTCCGGGCGGCTCCAGGAGCCGCGGCTGCGGGCAGGGGAGGAGGGAGGTCAGCGAGCCCGGGCTTGGGGTGGCCGTGGAGGGGTTGTGGTGGCCATGGAGGGGTTGAGGTGGTCATGGAGGGGTCATGGTGGTCATGGAGGGGTTGTGGTGGCCATGGAGGGGTTGTGGTGGCCGTGGAAGGGTCATGGTGGTCATGGAGGGGTCGAGGTGGCCATGGAGGGGTCATGGTGGCCATGGAGGGGTTGTGGTGGTCATGGAAGGGTCGAGGTGGCCATGGAGGGGTCAAGGTGGCCATGGAGGGGTCATGGTGGTCATGGAGGGGTTGTGGTGGCAATGGAAGGGTCAAGGTGGCCATGGAGGGGTCATGGTGGCCGTGAAGGGGTCAAGGTGGTCATGGAGGGGTTGTGGTGGCCGTGGAAGGGTCAAGGTGGTCATGGAGGAGTTGAGGTGGTCATGGAGGGGTTGTGGTGGCCATGGAAGGGTCAAGGTGGCCATTTTTGAGTCATGGTGGCTATGGAGGGGTCAAGGTGGCCGTAGAAGGGTCATGGTGGCCGTGGTTGGGTTGTAGTGGTCATTTTTGGGTCATGGTGGCAATGGAGGGGTCAAGGTGGTCATTGAAGGCTTGTGGTGGCCGTGGAAGGGTCAAGGTGGTCATGGAGGGGTTGTGGTGGCCATGGAGGAAGGTCAAGGTGGTCATGGAGGGGTTGTGGTGGCCATGGAGGGATCAAGGTGGTCATGGAGGGGTTGTGGTGGCCGTGGAGAGGTCATGGTGGCCATGGTTGGATTTTGATGGCCATGGAAGGGTTTTGGTGGCCATGGTTGGGTTTTGATGGCCACGGTTGGGTTTTAGCGGCCATTTTTGGGTCATGGTGGCCATGGTTGGGTTTTGGTGGCCATGGTTGGGTTTTGGTGGCCATTTTTGGGTCATGGTGGCCGTGGTTGGGTTGTGATGGCCATGGAAGGTTTGTGGTGGCCGTGGTTGGGTTTTGATGGCTGTGGTTGGGTTTTGGTGGCCATGGAAGGGTTTTGGTAGCCACAGTTGGGGTGTCCCCACCCTCTTTCCCCCCCCGGCGGTCACTCACGGCCCCTCGCTGGACGTGGCCTGTCCTGCGTGGCCACAGAGCAGCCGGACCCCGTTCAGCCCCGTGTCGTCCCCGAAAAAGCCCTTGTGGGGCTCCACCTGGAAACCCCCAAAATGTCACCCCCGTGTCCCCAAATTCCCAAATTCCTGCCCCCCCCGTGTCCCCAAATTCCCAAATTCCTGCTCCCCCCGTGTCCCCAAATTCCTGCTCCCCCCGTGTCCCCAAATTCCCAAATTCCTGTCAGCCCCCATGTCCCCAAATTCCCGTCCCCCCCGTGTGTCTCCCCGTGTCCCTCTGTCCCCCCCGTGTCCCTCTGTCCCCCCGTGTCCCTCTGTCCCTCTGTCCCCCCCGTGTTCCTCTGTCCCCTCTGTCCCTCTGTCCCCCCCGTGTCCCTCTGTCCCTCTGTCCCCCCGTGTCCCTCTGTCCCCCCCCGTGTCCCTCTGTCCCTCTGTCCCCCCCGTGTCCCTCTGTCCCCCCCCGTGTCCCTCTGTCCCCCCGTGTCCCTCTGTCCCTCTGTCCCCCCGTGTCCCTCTGTCCCCCCCCGTGTCCCTCTGTCCCTCTGTCCCCCCCCGTGTCCCTCTGTCCCCCCCCGTGTCCCTCTGTCCCCCCGTGTCCCTCTGTCCCTCTGTCCCCCCCCGTGTCCCTCTGTCCCCCCGTGTCCCTCTGTCCCTCTGTCCCCCCGTGTCCCTCTGTCCCCACCTTGAGCTGGAAGCCGCTGGCGAAGCCTTTCCCGGGGCAGAACTCGGGGTCCCCCCAGTGTCCCCAGTGTCCCCCGTTCTCCACCGACAGCGTCGCCGTGGGGGCGTCCCTGTCCCAGCCCCGCGCCGGGGGGGCCACCGAGGCCACCAGGGCCACCAGGGCCACCAGGGCCACCCAGGGGCGCGGGGACAGAGCCATGGCTGGGCCCCCCCCCCGCGGCACCGCGGGCTTTATACCCCTCCCCCCCCCTTGGGGACAGTGACCGCCCGGCCACCCCGAGGGACCGCGGGGGGAACTGGGAGGGACTGGGAGATGTTCGGGGGGGGGTTGGGGGGGACTGGGAGGCACTGGGAGGGGATTTGGGGGGACTGGGAGAGACTGGGAGGGGATTTGGGGGGACTGGGAGGCACTGGGAGGGTATTTGGGGGGGACTGGGAGGCACTGGGAGGGGATTTGGGGGGACTGGGAGAGACTGGGAGGGGATTTGGGGGGACTGGGAGGCATTGGGAGGGGATTTGGGGATACTGGGAGGGGACTGGGAGAGACTGGGAGATGTTGGGGGGGACTGGAAGTGAACTGGGAGGGGATTGAGGGGAATGGGAGGGACTGGAAAGGCACTGGGAGGGGATCTGGGGGGACAGGGAGGGGACTGGGAGAGACTGGGAGATGTTGGGGGGGGTTGGGGGGGACTGGAAGTGAACTGGGAGGGGATTGAGGGGAATGGGAGGGACTGGAAAGGCACTGGGAGGGGATTTGGGGATACTGGGAGGGGACTGGGAGAGACTGGGAGATGTTCGGGGGGGGTTGGGAGGGACTGGGAGGCACTGGGAGGGGACTGAGGGGCACTGGGATGCACTGGGAGGCACTGGGAGCACTGGGATGAACTGGGAGCACTGGGAGGCACTGGGGGGGCACTGGGATGAACTGGGATGAACTGGGAGCACTGGAAGGGCACTGGGGGGGCACTGGGAGGGCACTGGGATGAACTGGGATGAACTGGGCGGGTGCCCCGCGCTGTCCCCGCGGGAGGAGAACGACCCAGGGGACACCGGGGGGGGGGGGGGGAGGGGCGGGGGGTGGCCCTGTCCCCCCCCGGTGACGTCACCGCCACCGCCCCCCCCTCCCATTGGCTGCCCCACCCCCCACAGGTGGCACTGGGGTGACTGGGACGAACTGGGATAGGCACTGGAGCCACTGGGATGTACTGGGGGGATACTGGGATGAACTGGGAGGGCACTGGGGGGATACTGGTGGTTACTGGGATGAACTGGGGACCCTCCCCTGATGTAGTCCCCGCACGTGACGCAGAACCGGGATGAACTGGGACGAACTGGGACGAACTGGGGTGAACTGGGAGTTTATTGAGCTCCTCACAGCCCCGAGGTGGGGACCCCAGGGGGGCTCAGGGGGACACTTTGGGGTGCCCCAGCCCCCCCTTGTCACCCCCAGGACCCCCTGGGGACAATTTGGGGACACTTTGGGGTCCCCCAGCCCCCCCTTGTCACCCCCAGGACCCCTTGGGGACCCCTCGGTGACCCCTTCATGACCCCTTGGTGACCCTTTGAGAACAATTTGGGGACACTTTGGGGTCCCCCAGCCCCCCTTGTCACCCCCAGGACCCCTTGGGGACCCCTTGGTGACCCTTTGGGGACACCTTGGGGTCCCCCAGCCCCTCTTGTCACCCTCAGGGGACACTTTGGGGTCCCCCAGCCCCTCTTGTCACCCCCCCTGGGGACACTTTGGGGTCCCCCAGCCCCTCTTGTCACCCCCAGGACCCCTTGGGGACCCCTCACTGACCCCTCAGTGACCCTCTGGCCGCCACTGCCCGGTCACTGGCCACCCTGTGGCTCCTGTGTCCCACCCGCGGGGGTCCCGTTGGCTTTACCGAAGGTGCCAGCGGTGGCCCCCGCCGGCCCTTGGGGACTGTCCCCAGCCTCCGCCTTGACCGTGGCCGCCACCGGGGACGCGCCGCTGCCGCCGCCGGTGGCCACCGTGGTGGTGGTGGTGGCACTTGGGGACAACTGCGGGGCCGGGGGGGTGGCACCGGGGGCACTGGGGGTGGTGGTGGCAGCGCCAGCGGTGCCTTTGGTGTCACCCGCGGCGGGCAGGGACACCACGATGTATTTCTGCACCGCCGCGCTGGGGACGCCGCCGGCAGCGCCGGACACGCCGCTGGCAGCGCCGGCGCCGGGCACGGCGGGCGCCGACACCAGTTTGACCAGTGGCTGCACGCTGGGGACGGTGGTGGTGACCGGGGAGGTGGCGGTGGGCGCGGGGGACGTGCTCAGGGTGATCACCTGGGGGGGGGGGGGGGGACAAAGGGGGGCACTTTTGGTCACCTCGGGGGTGGCCCTGGTGTGTCCTGTCCCCCACCCTCCCCCGGTGTGTCCTCGATATCCCCGTTGTCCCCGCTCCCCAGCCACCAGCGTGTCCTCCATGTCCCCATTGTTCCCCCCTTGCTCCCTCCGTGTCCCCTGTGTCCCCTTCGTTGTCCCCCCGGTGTCCCCCTGGTGTCCCCTCCTTGTCCCTCCCCATGTCCCTTCCCCTGTCCCTCCCCATGTCCCCTCATCAGTGTCCCGATGTCCCTGTGTCCCCCGATGTCCTCACATCCCCATATCCCCCTGTCCCCCTATCCCCCTATCCCCATGTCCCCGTCCCTGTGTCCCCTGATGTCCCCGTGTCCCCATATCCCCCTGTCCCCCTATCCCCGTGTCCCCCTGTCCCTGTGTCCCCTGATGTCCCCGTGTCCCCATATCCCCATATCCCCGTGTCCCCATATCCCCCTGTCCCCAATATCCCCATATCCCCCTGTCCCCCTGTCCCCATGTCCCCGTGTCCCCATATCCCCCTGTCCCCATATCCCCATATCCCCCTGTCCCCCTGTCCCCATGTCCCCATATCCCCCTGTCCCCATGTCCCCATGTCCCCGTGTCCCCATATCCCCCTGTCCCCATATCCCCATATCCCCCTGTCCCCATATCCCCATATCCCCCTGTCCCCCTGTCCCCAATATTCCCATGTCCCCATGTCCCCCTGTCCCCAATATTCCCATATCCCCCGTCCCCATATCCCCCTGTCCCCATGTCCCCATATCCCCATATCCCCATGTCCCCCTGTCCCCAATATCCCTGATGTCCCCATGTCCCCCTGTCCCCCGTGTCCCCCCCCGTCCCCCTTGTCCCCCCGTGTCCCCAATATCCCCGATGTCCCCCTGTCCCCCGTGTCCCTCCCCATGTCCCCCCTGTCCCCCCCCGTGTCCCCCCTGTCCCCCCGTGTCCCCATGTCCCCCTGTCCCCCGTGTCCCCCCCCGTGTCCACCCCTGTCCCCCCGTGTCCCCGTACCTGCTGGCCGGCGCTGCTGGCCGAGGACATGACGATGAACTTGGGGGGTGGCGGCGAGGGCTGGGTGGGGGTCCCGGGGCGGCCGGGGGCCAGCGTGGGCACGGGGACGGGCACGGGGACGGGCAGGGCGATGGCGCTGGGGACCTTGATGATGCTGGGGGGGCGCGGGGGCCCCCCCGGGGCCTGCGGGGCCTGGGACAGCGTCAGCGTCGGGCGCGGCTGCGGGGACAGCGGGGACACCGTCAGGGGACATTGGGGACATTGGGGACACAGTCAGGGACATTGGGGACACAGGGACAGCGTCAGCGTCGGGCGCGGCTGCGGGGACAGCGGGGACACGGTCAGGGGACATTGGGGACATTGGGGACACAGTCAGGGACATTGGGGACACAGGGACAGCGTCAGCGTCGGGCGCGGCTGCGGGGACAGCGGGGACACCGTCAGGGGACATTGGGGACATTGGGGACACAGTCAGGGACATTGGGGACACAGGGACAGCGTCAGCGTCGGGCGCGGCTGTGGGGACAGCGGGGACACGGTCAGGGGACATTGGGGACATTGGGGACACAGTCAGGGACATTGGGGACACAGGGACAGCGTCAGCGTCGGGCGCGGCTGCGGGGACAGCGGGGACACCGTCAGGGGACACTGGGGACATTGGGGACACAGTCAGGGACATTGGGGACATTGGGGACATGGGGGACAGTCAGAAACATTGGGGACACAGTT
>NW_025963359.1:0-33938 GCF_020740725.1 Corvus hawaiiensis | reverse complement strand
ACCACCACCCCTCCCCTGCTGACCACCGCCCCTCCCCCGCTGACCACTGCCCCTCCCCTGCTGACCACCACCCCTCCCCTGGCTGACCACCACCCCTCCCCCGCTGACCACTAGCCCCTCCCTGCTGACCACCACCCCTCCCCCGCTGACCACCACCCCTCCCCTGCTGCTGACCACCACCCCTCCCCCGCCTGACCACCGCCCCTCCCTTGCAGACCACCACCCCTCCCCTGCTGACCACCACCCCTCCCCCGCTGACCACCACCCCTCCCCTGCTGACCACCACCCCCTCCCCTGCTGACCACCGCCCCTCCCCCGCTGACCACTGCCCCTCCCCTGCTGACCACCACCCCTCCCCTGCTGACCACCACCCCTCCCCCGCTGACCACCACCCCTCCCGTGCTGACCACCGCCCCTCCCCCGCTGACCACCGCCCCTCCCTTGCTGACCACTGCCCCTCCCCTGCTGACCGCTGCCCCCCGCTGACCACCACCCCTCCCCCGCTGACCACTGCCCCTCCCCCGCTGACCACCACCCCTCCCCCGCTGACCACCACCCCTCCCCTGCTGACCACCACCCCTCCCCCGCTGACCACCGCCCCTCCCCCACTGACCACCACCCCCTCGCTGACCGCCGCCCCTCCCCCGCTGACCACCACCCCTCCCCCACTGACCACCGCCCCTCGCTGACCGCCGCCCCTCCCCCGTGTCCGCAGGGCCTGTCCGAGCGGGCGGCGGCCGAGCGGCTGCTCCGGGACGGCCCCAACGAGCTGCGCCCCCCCCCGCGGGACCCCCGAGTGCGTCAAGTTCGGGCGGCAGCTGGCGGGGGGGCTGCAGTGCCTCATGTGGGTGGCGGCCGCCATCTGCCTGATCGCCTTCGGCGTCCAGCGCGGCCAGGGCGACCGCGGCAGCTCCGACAACGTACGGGGGCACACCTGGGGGGGGCACCTGGGGGGAGCTGGGGGCACCTGGGCGCACCTGGGCGCACCTGGGGACACCTGGGGGGAGCTGGGCCCACCTGGGGGCACCTGGGGCATGGGGGCACACCTGGGCACACCTGGGGGAGCTGGGGGGAGCTGGGGGCACCTGGGCACACCTGGGCATCTGCCTGATCGCCTTCGGCGGCAGCTCCAACAACGTACGGGGCACACCTGGGAGGGCACCTGGGGGGAGCTGGGGCACCTGGGCACACCTGGGGGGAGCTGGGTGGGAATTGGGCACACCTGGGGGCACCTGGGCACACCTGAGGGGAGCTGGGGGCACCTGGGCACACCTGGGCACACACCTGGGCATCTGCCTGATCGCCTTCGGCATCCAGCGCGGCCAGGGCGACCATGGCAGCTCCGACAACGTACGGGGGCACACCTGGGAGGGCACCTGGGGGCACTTGGGCACACCTGGGCACACCTGGGCACACCTGGGGGGAGCTGGGTGGGAATTGGGCGCACGCTGGGCACCTGGGGGCACCTTGGGCACACCTGGGCACACCTGGGCGCACCTGGGGGCACCTTGGGCACACCTGGGCACACCTGGGGGCACCTTGGGCACACCTGGGCACACCTGGGGCACACCTGGGCACACCTGGGCGCACCTGCCCACCCGTCTCTCCCCTCCCAGCTGTACCTGGCCGTTGCCCTCATCGCCGTCGTGGTGGTCACCGGCTGCTTCGGCTACTACCAGGAGTTCAAGAGCACCAACATCATCGCCAGCTTCAAGAACCTGGTCCCGCAGGTGGGCACACCTGGCCGGGCGGGGGCATCACCTGGGGCCACACCTGGGGGCACACCTGGGGCACACTTGGGCATCACCTGGGCATCACCTGGGGCTCACCTGGGGCACACCTGGGGCACACCTGGGGCTCACCTGTGCACCTGAGGGGCCTTATTTCCATACCTGGGGGCCTCATTTGCATACCTGGGGATCTTATTTCCATACTTGGGGCTCACCTGCGCACCTGGGGGCCTCATGGCATACCTGGGGGCCTAATTTGCATACTTGGGGCTCACCTGTGCACTTAGGGAGCCTCATTTGCATACCTGGCGGCCTCATTTGCATACCTGGGGCTCACCTGCACACCTGGGGGGCCTTAGTTCCATACCGGGGGCGCACCTGTGCACCTGGGGGGGGCCTCATTTGCATACCTGGGCTCACCTGCGCACCTGGGGGGCCTCATTTGCATACCGGACGGCGTCATTAGCATACCTGGCGGCCTCATTTGCATGCCCGCCCCCCAGCAAGCCACGGTGGTGCGGGACGGGCAGATGCTGCAGGTGAACGCCAGCGAGCTCGTGGTCGGCGACCTGGTGGAGATCAAAGGCGGCGACCGCGTGCCCGCCGACATCCGGATCCTGTCGGCGCAGGGCTGCAAGGTCAGCGCACCTGGGGGGGAGAGAGCCACACCTGGGCACAGCTGGGCACAGCTGGGGGGGAGAGAGCCACACCTGGGCACAGCTGGGCACAGCTGGGGGGACAGAACCACAGCTGGGGGCACACCTGGGGGGGAAAGAGCCACACCTGGGCACAGCTGGGAGGGAAAGAACCACACCTGGGCACAGCTGGGCACAGCTGGACTCACCTGGGGGACAGAACCACAGCTGGGCACAGCTGGGGGGGGGAAAGAGCCACAGCTGGGCACAGCTGGGGGGGACAAAACCACAGCTGGGGGGGAAAGAACCACACCTGGGCACACCTGGGGGGGAAAGAGCCACACCTGGGGCTCACCTGGGGGGAACAGCCACACCTGGGCACACCTGGGCACAGCTGGGCACACCTGGGGGGAAAAGAGCCACACCTGGGCACACCTGGGGGGAACAGCCACACCTGGGCACACCTGGGGGAGCCTGGGGGGAGACAACCACACCTGGGCACAGCTGGGGCTCACCTGGGGGAAAGAACCACACCTGGGCACCCCTGGGCGCACCTGGAGGCTCACCTGGGGGGAAAGAACCACCCCTGGGCACCCCTGGGCGCACCTGGGCACACCTGGAGGCTCAGGTGGGGCCGGGGCCGTGCCCTCAGGTGGACAACTCGTCGCTGACCGGGGAGTCGGAGCCGCAGACGCGCTCACCTGAGTGCAGCCACGAGTCGCCGCTGGAGACGCGCAACATCGCCTTCTTCTCCACCATGTGCCTGGAAGGTGCGGGCACACCTGGGGCACACCTGGGGCATGCACCTGGGGGCACCTGGGGATACCTGGGGGCACCTGGGGACGCACCTGGGGGCACCTGGGGGTGACTGGGGACACACCTGGACACAGCTGGGGATGGGGGACACACCTGGGTCCTGCCTGGGGGGCTCTGGGGTCCCACCTGGACACACCTGGGTCCCACCTGGGGGGGTCTGGGTCTCACCTGGCCACACCTGGGTCCCACCTGTGGGCCTGAGTCCCACCTGGGGAAGCTCTGAGTCCCACCTGGACACACCTGGGGGCTCATCTGGGGGCTCTGAGTCCCACCTGGGGGGGTCTGGGTCTCACCTGGGGGCTCTGGGTCCCACCTGGCCACACCTGGGGGCTTACCTGGAGGTCTGGGTCCCACCTGGCCACACCTGGGTCCCACCTGGGGGGAGGTCTGGGTCCCACCTGGAGCTCCGAGTCCCGCCTTGCGGCTCACCTGGGCAAGCTCTGACTGCCGCTGGACAAGCTCGGAGTCCCTCGCCCACCTCCCACCTGCGGGCGCAGGTACGGCCACGGGGCTGGTGATCAGCACAGGTGACCGCACCACCATCGGCCGCATCGCCAGCCTGGCGTCGGGCGTGGAGAACGAGAAGACGCCGATCGCCGTGGAGATCGAGCACTTCGTGGACATCATCGCCGGCCTGGCCGTCTTCTTCGGGGCCACCTTCTTCGTGGTGGCCATGGTCATCGGCTACCCCTTCCTGCGCGCCATGGTCTTCTTCATGGCCATCGTGGTGGCCTACGTGCCCGAGGGGCTGCTGGCCACCGTCACGGTACGCGGGGAGGGGGGGGGACAGGTGGGGACAAGTGGGTCCGGTCACCAGGTTAAGGGTGGCCTTTCACCTGAGCAGGTGTGTGCAGTCACCAGCTCAGGTGTGCCCGGTCACCAGTTCAGGTGTGCCCGGTCACCAGGTTAAGTGTGGCCCCTCACCTGGCCAGGTGTGTCCGGCCACCGACTCAGGTGTGCCCGGCCACCGACTCAGGTGTGCCCGGTCACCGGCTCAGGTGTGCCCGGTCACCAGCTTAAGTGTGCTCTCTCACCTGGCCAGGTGTGCCCGGTCACCGGCTCAGGTGTGCCCGGTCACCGACTCAGGTGTGCCCGGTCACCGGCTCAGGTGTGCCCGGTCACCAGGTTAAGTGTGGCCCCTCACCTGGCCAGGTGTGTCTGGCCACCGGCTCAGGTGTGCCTGGCCACCGACTCAGGTGTGCCCGGTCACTGGCTCAGGTGTGCCCGGTCACCAGGTTAAGTGTGGCCCCTCACCTGGCCAGGTGTGTCTGGCCACCGACTCAGGTGTGCCCGGCCACCGGCTCAGGTGTGCCCGGTCACCGGCTCAGGTGTGCCCGGTCACCAGGTTAAGTGTGGCCCCTCACCTGGGCAGGTGTGTCTGGCCACCGACTCAGGTGTGCCCTGGCCACCGACTCAGGTGTGCCCGGTCACCAGTTCAGGTGTGCCCGGTCACCAGCTTAAGTGTGCTCTCTCACCTGGCCAGGTGTGTCTGGCCACCGACTCAGGTGTGCCCGGCCACCGACTCAGGTGTGCCCGGTCACCAGGTTAAGCGTGGCCCCTCACCTGGCAGGTGTGTCTGGCCACCGACTCAGGTGTGCCCGGCCACCGACTCAGGTGTGCCCGGTCACCAGCTCAGGTGTGCCCGGTCTCCAGGTTAAGTGTGGCCCCTCACCTGGCCAGGTGTGCCCGGTCACCGGCTTCAAGGGTGCCCCCTCACTTGGCTCAGCTGTGCCCCCTCACCTGGCCAGGTGTGCCCGGTCACCAGCTTAAGGTGCCCTCTCACCTGGCCAGGTGTGCCTGTCGCTGGCTCACCTGTGCCCCTCTCACCTGGCCAGGTGTGCCCGGTCACCAGCTTAAGGTGCCCTCTCACCTGGCCAGGTGTGCCTGGTCACTGGCTCAGGTGTGCCCCCCTCACCTGACTCACCTGTGCCCCCTCACCTGGCCAGGTGTGCCTGTCGCTGGCTCACCTGTGCCCCCCTCACCTGACTCACCTGTGCCCCCTCACCTGGCCAGGTGTGCCTGTCGCTGGCTCACCTGTGCCCCCCTCACCTGGCCAGGTGTGCCTGTCGCTGGCTCACCTGTGCCCCCCTCACCTGGCCAGGTGTGCCTGTCGCTGACCGCCAAGCGCCTGGCGAGCAAGAACTGCGTGGTGAAGAACCTGGAGGCCGTGGAGACGCTGGGCTCCACCTCGGTCATCTGCTCGGACAAGACGGGGACGCTGACCCAGAACCGCATGACCGTGGCGCACCTGTGGTTCGACGAGCAGATCCACACGGCCGACACCACCGAGGACCAGTCAGGTACACCTGGGCACACCTGGGCACACCTGGGGGCACCTGGGCACACCTGAGGAGGGGCTGGTGGCAGCTGGGGCACACTTGGGCACACCTGGGCACACCTGAGGAGGGGCTGGTGGCAGCTGGGGCACACTTGGGCACACCTGGGCACACCTGGGGAGGGGCTGGTGGCAGCTGGGGCACGCTTGGGCACACCTGGGCACACCTGTGGTTCGACGAGCAGATCCACACGGCCAACACCACCAAGGACCAGTCAGGTGTGTGGGGGCACACCTGGGCACACCTGGGGGCACCTGGGCACACCTGGACAGACCTGGAGATACACCTGGGGCACACCTGGGGGTACCTGGGCACACCTGGGCACACCTGGACAGACCTGGGGACACACCTGGGGCACACCTGGGGGGGAGCTGGGGGGAGCTGGGGGCAGCTGGGACACACCTGGGGACACACCTGGGCACACCTGGGACACACCTGGGCACACCTGGGCACACCTGGGCACACCTGGACAGACATGGGGATACACCTGGGGCACACCTGGGGGGGAGCTGGGGGGAGCTGGGGGCAGCTGGGACACACCTGGGGACACACCTGGGCACACCTGGGACACACCTGGGACACACCTGGGCACACCTGGGCACACCTGGGACACACCTGGGCACACCTGGGACACACCTGGGCACACCTGGGCACACCTGGACAGACATGGGGATACACCTGGGGCACACCTGGGGGCACACCTGGACAGACCTGGGGGTACCTGGGGACACACCTGGGCACAACTGGGCACACCTGGGGCACACCTGGGACACACCTGGGCACACCTGGGGGCACACCTGGGCACACCTGGGCACACCTGGGGCACACCTGGGACACCTGGGGGTACTTGGGGCACACCTGGGCACACCTGGGCACACCTGGGCACCCCCCGCAGGTGAGAGCTTTGACCAGTCCTCGGAGAGCTGGGCCATGCTGAGCCAGGTGATCACACTCTGCAACCGCGCCCAGTTCAAACCCGGCCAGGACGGCGTGCCCGTGGCCAAGGTGGGACTGGGGGCACTGGGAGGGACTGGGAGGGGATTGGGAGGGACTGGGAGGGACTGGGAGGGACTGGGAGGGGATTGGGGGGCACTGGGATGGACTGGTTTGGACTGGGAGGGAGTGGTTTGGACTGGGAGGGACTGGGAGGGGATTGGTTTGGACTGGGAGGGGACTGGGGGGCACTGGTTTGGACTGGTTTGGACTGGTTTGGACTGGGAGAGGATTGGGAGGGACTGGGAGGGACTGGGGGGCACTGGGATGGACTGGTTTGGACTGGGATGAAATGGTTTGGACTGGTTTGGACTGGGATGAACTGATTTGGACTGGTTTGGAGTGGGATGGACTGGTTTGGACTGGTTTGGACTAGTTTGAATTGGTTTGGACTGGGATGAAATGGTTTGGACTGGTTTGGACTGGGATGAACTGATTTGGACTGGTTTGGAGTGGGATGGACTGGTTTGGACTGGTTTGGACTGGGATGAACTGGTCTGGACTGGTTTGGACTGGGATGGACTGGTTTGGACTGGGATGAAGTGGTTTGGACTGGTTTGAACTGGTAGGCACTGGTTTGGACTGGGATGAACTGGTCTGGACTGGTTTGGACTGGGATGAGCTGGTCTGAACTGCTTTGGACTGGGAGGCACTGGGAGGCACTGGGAGGCAGTGGGAGGCAGTGGGAGGCGGTGGGGGAGGGGCGGTGGGCGTGTCCCCAGCTCGGCCCCGCCCCCAGCGTGACGTCATCGGGGACGCGTCGGAGACGGCGCTGCTGAAATTCGCGGAAGTGACGTCAGGGCCGGTGGCGGCCGCCAGGGGGCGCCACCCGAAGGTGGCCGAGCTCCCGTTCAACTCCAGCAACAAATTCCAGGTGAGCGATCGATCGGCGATCGATTGATGATCGATCGATTGGGGAGCGATCGGGGAGCGATTGATTGATTGGGGAGCGATTGGTGAATGATTGATTGATTGGGGATTGATCGGGGAGCGATCGGTGATCGATTGGGTATCGATTGGGGATTGATCGGGGATCGATTGAGCGATTGATTGATTGATCGATCGATCGGGGATTGATGGGGGATTGATCAGGGATTGATTGGGGATTGATTGCTCGATTGGCGATCAATTGGTGATCAATTGGTGATTGATTGATTGATCGATTGGGGATTGATAGGGGATTGATTGGGGATTGATGGGGGATTGATCAGGGATTGATTGATCGATCAGCGATTGATTGGTGATTGATCGGCAATTGATTGGGGATTGATTGGGGACTGATTGATCGATTGATGGGTGATTGATCGGGGATCGGTGATTGATGGGCGATTGATGGGTGATTGATTGGTGATTGATCAATTGGTGGCTGTTTGGTGGGTGATTGATTGAAGGGTGATTGGCAGGTGATTGATGGGTGACCGATGGGTGATCGATGGGTGATCGATGGGTGATCAATTGACTAATGGGTGATTGATGGGTGATCAATCGATCGATTGATGGGTGATTGATGGGTGATTGATCAGTGATTGGTCAATTGATGGGTGATCGGTCGGTGATTGATTGGTGATCAATCAATTGATCAGTGATTGATGGGTGATTGATTGATGATTGATCGGTGATCAATGGGTGATTGATGGGAGATTGATTGATTGGCTGATGGGTGATTGATGAGTGATCGATCGGTGATTGATGGGTGATTGATGGATAGATTGATCAGTGATTGATCGGTTATCGATCGGTTATCAATCAGTGATCGATCCCCGCAGGTGTCGGTGCACGAGGCGGGCTCGCGGCAGCTCCTGGTGCTGAAGGGGCATTGATCAGTGATCGATGGGTTATTGATCAGTGATGGATAGGTGATCGATTGATCAGTTATTGATCGGTTATCGATCAGTGATCGATCCCCGCAGGTGTCGGTGCACGAGGCGGGCTCGCGGCAGCTCCTGGTGCTGAAAGGGCGTTGATCAGTGATCGATGGGTTATTGATCAGTGATCAATAGGTGATCGATCGATCAGTTATCGATCGGTTATCGATCCCCGCAGGTGTCGGTGCACGAGGCGGGCTCGCGGCAGCTCCTGGTGCTGAAAGGGCATTGATCAGTGATCGATGGGTTATTGATCAGTGATCAATAGGTGATCGATCGATCAGTTATCGATCGGTTATCGATCCCCGCAGGTGTCGGTGCACGAGGCGGGCTCGCGGCAGCTCCTGGTGCTGAAGGGGCATTGATGGGTTATCGATGGGTTATTGATCAGTGATCGATAGGTGATCGATCGATCAGTTATCGATCGGTTATCGATCCCCGCAGGTGTCGGTGCACGAGGCGGGCTCGCGGCAGCTCCTGGTGCTGAAGGGGCATTGACGGGTTATCGATGGGTTATTGATCAGTGATCGATAGGTGATCGATCGATCAGTTATCGATCGGTTATCGATCCCCGCAGGTGTCGGTGCACGAGGCGGGCTCGTGGCAGCTCCTGGTGCTGAAGGGGCATTGACGGGTTATCGATGGGTTATTGATCAGTGATCGATAGGTGATCGATCGATCAGTTATCGATCGGTTATCGATCCCCGCAGGTGTCGGTGCACGAGGCGGGCTCGCGGCAGCTCCTGGTGCTGAAGGGGCATTGATGGGTTATCGATGGGTTATTGATCAGTGATCGATAGGTGATCGATCGATCAGTTATCGATCGGTTATCGATCCCCGCAGGTGTCGGTGCACGAGGCGGGCTCGCGGCAGCTCCTGGTGCTGAAGGGGCATTGACGGGTTATCGATGGGTTATTGATCAGTGATCGATAGGTGATCGATCGATCAGTTATCGATCGGTTATCGATCCCCGCAGGTGTCGGTGCACGAGGCGGGCTCGCGGCAGCTCCTGGTGCTGAAGGGGCATTGATCAGTGATCGATGGGTTATTGATCAGTGATCGATAGGTGATCGATCGATCAGTTATCGATCGGTTATCGATCCCCGCAGGTGTCGGTGCACGAGGCGGGCTCGCGGCAGCTCCTGGTGCTGAAGGGCGCCCCCGAGCGGGTGCTGGAGCGCTGCCGGGGGGTGCTGCGGGGGGGGCGGGAGCAGCCCCTGGACCCCCGCTGGACCCAGAGCTTCGAGGGCGCCTACGCCGAGCTGGGGGGGAGGGGCGAGCGCGTGCTGGGTGAGTGGGGGGAGGGGCGGCCGGGGGGCACCCCCCCATCCCCCACCCTCGGTGTCCCCAAGCCCCGATTTCCCCCGAATTTCCCCCAAATTTCCACCCCGGTTTCCCTCAGTGTCCCCAGCGTCCTCCCAGTGTCCCCCAGTGTCCCCCCAATGTCCCCCCAGTGTCCCCCAGTGCCCCCCCAGTATCCCCAGTATCCCCCCAGCGTCCTCCCAGTGTCCCCCAGTATGCCCCAGTGTCCCCCCAGTGTCCCCTGTGTCCCCAGTGTCCCCCACTCTCTCCCCAGTGTCTCTCCAGTGTCCCCCACTGTCCCCATTATTCCCATTATCCCCACTGTCCCCAATGCCCCCCAATCCCCCCAATGTCCCCCAGTGTCCCCCAGTATCCCCAGTGTCCCCCAGTATCCCCACTGTCCCCCCACTGTCCCCCCAGTGTCCCCACTGTCCCCAATGCCCCCTACTCTCCCCAGTGTCCCCCCACTGTCCCCCCAGTGTCCCCAGTGTCCCCACTGTCCCCCACTCTCCCCAGTGTCCCCCCAGTGTCCCCCCAGTGTCTCCCCAGTGTCCCCCCAGTGTCCCCAGTGTCTCCCACTCTCCCCAGTGTCTCCCCCACTGTCCCCCCAGTATCCCCAGTATCCCCCCAGTATCCCCCCAGTGTCCCCCCAGTGTCCCCACTGTCCCCCACTGTCCCCAGTGTCCCCCCTGTGTCCCCCAGTGTCTCCCACTCCCCCCACTGTCCCCCACTCTCCCCAGTGTCCCCCCAGTGCCCCCCAGTGTCCCCAGTGTCCCCCACTCTGCCCAGTGTCCCCCCAGTGCCCCCCAGTGTCCCCCAGTGTCCCCAGTGTCCCCCACTCTGCCCAGTGTCCCCCACTGTCCCCCACTCTGCCCAGTGTCCCCCCAGTGTCCCCATTATCCCCACTGTCCCCACTGTCCCCCCAGTGTCCCCCCAGTATCCCCCAGTGTCCCCCAGTGTCCCCCGCTGTCCCTCAGTGTCCTCCCAGTGTCCCCCCACTGTCCCCCCACTGTCCCCAGCGTCCCCCACTCTCCCCAATGCCCCCCAATCCCCCCAGTGCCCCCCAGTGTCCCCTCACTGTCCCCAGTGTCCCCCACTCTCCCCACTCTCCCCAGTGCCCCCCAGTGCCCCCCCAGTGTCCCCAGTGCCCCCCGCTGTCCCCCAGTGTCCCCCACTGTTCCCCAGTCCCCCCAGTGCCCCCCGCTGTCCCCCCAGTGTCCCCAGTGTCCCTCAGTGTCCCCCCAGTGTCCCCCCAGTGTCCCCAGCGTCCCCACTGTCCCCGTTATTCCCATTATCCCCATTATCCCCGTTATCCCCCCTGTCCCCCAGTATCCCTCAGTGTCCCCCCAGTGTCCCCAGTGCCCCCCAGTGTCCCTCAGTGTCCCCCCAGTGTCCCCAGTGTCCCTCAGTGTCCCCCCAGTGTCCCCCCAGTGTCCCCAGTATCCCCCAGTGCCCCCCAGTGTCCCTCAGTGTCCTCCCAGTGTCCCCCCACTGTCCCCCCACTGTCCCCAGCGTCCCCCACTCTCCCCAATGCCCCCCAATCCCCCCAGTGCCCCCCAGTGTCCCTCAGTGTCCCCCCAGTGTCCCCAGTGTCTCCCCAGTGTCCCCCCAGTGTCCCCCGCTGTCCCCGTTATTCCCATTATCGCCATTATCCCCCCTGTCCCCCAGTATCCCCCAGTGTCCCTCGGTGTCCCCCCAGTGTCCCCAGTGTCCCCCCAGTGTCCCCAGTGTCCCCAGTGTCCCCCCAGTATCCCCCGCTGTCCCCGTTATTCCCATTATCCCCATTATCCTCAGTGTCCCCCCAGTGTCCCCCCAGTGTCCCCAGTGTCTCCCCAGTGTCCCCCCAGTGTCCCCAGTGTCCCCAGTGTCCCCCCAGTATCCCCCGCTGTCCCCGTTATTCCCATTATCCCCATTATCCTCAGTGTCCCCCCAGTGTCCCCCCAGTGTCCCCAGTGTCCCCCCCAGTGCCCCCCAGTGTCCCTCGGTGTCCCCCCGGTGTCCCCAGTGTCCCCAGTGTCCCCCCAGTGTCCCCAGTGTCCCCAGTGTCCCCCCAGTATCCCCCGCTGTCCCCGTTATTCCCATTATCCCCATTATCCTCAGTGTCCCCCCAGTGTCCCCCCAGTGTCCCCAGTATCCCCCAGTGCCCCCCAGTGTCCCTCAGTGTCCCCCCAGTGTCCCCCCAGTATCCCCCCGCTGTCCCCGTTATTCCCATTATCGCCATTATCCCCCCTGTCCCCCAGTATCCCCCAGTGTCCCTCGGTGTCCCCCCAGTGTCCCCAGTGTCCCCCCAGTGTCCCCAGTGTCCCCAGTGTCCCCCCAGTATCCCCCGCTGTCCCCATTATTCCCATTATCCCCATTATCCTCAGTGTCCCCCCAGTGTCCCCCCAGTGTCCCCAGTGTCCACCCAGTGCCCCCCAGTGTCCCTCGGTGTCCCCCCAGTGTCCCCAGTGTCCCCCCAGTATCCCCCGCTCTCTCCGTTATTCCCATTATCCCCATTATCCCCCCTGTCCCCCAGTGCCCCCCAGTGTCCCTCAGTGTCCCCCCAGTGTCCCCAGTGTCTCCCCAGTGTCCCCCCAGTATCCCCCGCTGTCCCCGTTATTCCCATTATCCCCATTATCCTCAGTGTCCCCCCAGTGTCCCCCCAGTGCCCCCAGTGTCTCCCCAGTGTCCCCCCAGTGTCCCCAGTGTCCCCAGTGTCCCCCCAGTATCCCCCGCTGTCCCCGTTATTCCCATTATCCCCATTATCCTCAGTGTCCCCCCAGTGTCCCCCCAGTGTCCCCAGTGTCCCCCCAGTGCCCCCCAGTGTCCCTCGGTGTCCCCCCGGTGTCCCCAGTGTCCCCAGTGTCCCCCCAGTGTCCCCAGTGTCCCCAGTGTCCCCCCAGTATCCCCCGCTGTCCCCGTTATTCCCATTATCCCCATTATCCTCAGTGTCCCCCCAGTGTCCCCCCAGTGTCCCCAGTATCCCCCAGTGCCCCCAGTGTCCCTCAGTGTCCCCCCAGTGTCCCCAGTGTCTCCCCAGTGTCCCCCCAGTATCCCCCGCTGTCCCCGTTATTCCCATTATCGCCATTATCCCCCCTGTCCCCCAGTATCCCCCAGTGTCCCTCGGTGTCCCCCCAGTGTCCCCAGTGTCCCCCCAGTGTCCCCAGTGTCCCCAGTGTCCCCCAGTATCCCCCGCTGTCCCCGTTATTCCCATTATCCCCATTATCCTCAGTGTCCCCCCAGTGTCCCCCCAGTGTCCCCAGTGTCCCCCCAGTGCCCCCCAGTGTCCCTCGGTGTCCCCCCAGTGTCCCCAGTGTCCCCCCAGTATCCCCCGCTGTCTCCGTTATTCCCATTATCCCCATTATCCCCCCTGTCCCCCAGTATCCCCCAGTGTCCCTCGGTGTCCCCCCAGTGTCCCCAGTGTCCCCCCAGTGTCCCCAGTGTCCCCAGTGTCCCCCAGTATCCCCCGCTGTCCCCGTTATTCCCATTATCCCCATTATCCTCAGTGTCCCCCCAGTGTCCCCCCAGTGTCCCCAGTGTCTCCCCAGTGTCCCCCCAGTGTCCCCAGTGTCCCCAGTGTCCCCCCAGTATCCCCCGCTGTCCCCGTTATTCCCATTATCCCCATTATCCTCAGTGTCCCCCCAGTGTCCCCCCAGTGTCCCCAGTGTCCCCCCAGTGCCCCCCAGTGTCCCTCGGTGTCCCCCGGTGTCCCCAGTGTCCCCAGTGTCCCCCAGTGTCCTCCAGTGTCCCCAGTGTCCCCCCAGTATCCCCCGCTGTCTCCGTTATTCCCATTATCCCCGTTATCCCCACTCTCCCCAGTGTCCCCCACTCTCCCCAGTGCCCCCCAGTATCCCCCAGTATCCCCCAGTGTCCCCCGCGCAGGTTTCAGCTGCCGCTGGCTGCCGGCCGGGACGGTGCCCGCGGGCACGGAGCCGGAGGCGCTGCCCGAGCTGGCGCAGGGGCTCTGCTTCGCGGGGCTCGTGTCCCTCATCGACCCCCCCCGCGCCACCGTGCCCCAGGCTGTGCGCAAGTGCCGGACGGCCGGAATCAGGGTAGGGGGCACCGGGGGCATCGGGGGCATCGGGGGCATCGGGGGCATCGGGGGCATTGGGGGCATCGGGGAGGGGGCATCGGGGGGAGGGGGCAGTGGGGGCATTGGAGTAGGGGGCATCAGGGGAGGGGGCAGTGGAGGAGGGGGCATCGGGGGCATTGGGGGCATCGAGGGCATCAGGGCATCGGGGGAGGGGGCATCGGGGGAGGGGCATCGGGGGAGGGGGCAGTCGGGGCATTGGGGACATCGGAGTAGGGGGCATCAGGGGAGGGGGCATCGGGGGAGGGGGCATCGGGGTATGGGCAGGGGGGGCATCGGGGGAGGGGCATCGGGGTAGGAGGGCATTGGGGGAGGGGGCATCGGGGGCATCGGGGGAGGGGCATCGGGGAAGGGGGGCATTGGGGGAGGGGCATCGGGGGCATTGGGGGCATCGGGGTAGGGACAGCGGGGGCATTGGGGACAGTGGGGACATCGGGGGCATCAGGGTATGGGGCAGTGGGGGCATTGGGGACACTGGGGGGGCATCGGGGTAGGGGGCAGCGGGGACAGAGGGGGGACAGTGGGGACAGTGGGGACATCAGGGACACCGGGGGGGGCATCAGGGTGGGGACAGCGGGGACAGAGGGGGGACAGTGGGGATATTGGGGACACTGGGGGGGCTTTGGGGACAGTGGGGGCTTTGGGGACGTGGGGACATTGGGGACACTGGGGGGGCATCAGGGTAGGGACAGTGAAGGCATTGGGGACAGTGGGGGTGTGGGGACAGTGGGGGGATGTGGGGATAGTGGGGACATTGGGGACACCAGGGACATTGGGGGGACAGTGGGGACATCGGGGGTGTGGGGACATTGGGGGCATTGGGGGGACAGTGGGGACAGCGGGGGGACAGCGAGGGCATTGGGGGACTGTGGGGACAGTGGAGGACATTGGGGACATCGGGGGTGTGGGGACATTGGGGGCATTGGGGGGACAGTGGGGACAGCGGGGGGACAGCGAGGGCATTGGGGGACAGTGGGGACAGTGGAGGACATTGGGGACATCGGGGGTGTGGGGACATTGGGGACATTGGGGGGACAGTGGGGACAGCGGGGGGACAGCGAGGGCATTGGGGGACTGTGGGGACAGTGGAGGACATTGGGGACATCGGGGGTGTGGGGACATTGGGGACATTGGGGGGACAGTGGGGACAGCGGGGGGACAGCGAGGGCATTGGGGGACTGTGGGGACAGTGGAGGACATTGGGGACATCGGGGGTGTGGGGACATTGGGGGCATTGGGGGGACAGTGGGGACAGCGGGGGGACAGCGAGGGCATTGGGGGACAGTGGGGACAGTGGAGGACATTGGGGACATCGGGGGTGTGGGGACATTGGGGACATTGGGGGGACAGTGGGGACATCGCAGGGACATCGGAGATAGTGGGGGACAGCGGGGACATTGGGGGTGTGGGGACATTGGGGACATCGTGGGGGACACTGGGGGGACATTGGGGACATCGGGGGCACATTGTGGGGACATCTGGGGGACACTGGGGGGACACGAACAGCACAGGGACACTGGGGGGACATCGGGGGGACATTGGGGACATCGTCGGGGACATCGGGGGGACATTGTGAGGACATTGGGGACATCGTGGGGGCGTGGGGACATCGGGGGGACATCTGGGGGACACTGGGGGGACACGAACAGCACAGGGACACTGGGGGGACATCGGGGGGACATTGTGAGGACATTGGGGACATCGTGGGGGTGTGGGGACATCGGGGGGACATCAGGAGGAGCTCGGGGCCATCAGGGAGGACACTGAGGGGACAGCGGAGCCCCTCCCCCCCCCCGGGTGACCCCCCGGTGTCCCCCCCCCCCCCCCCCCCAGGTGATCATGGTGACCGGTGACCACCCCATCACGGCCAAGGCCATCGCGGCGGCCGTGGGCATCATCTCGGAGGGCAGCGAGACCCCCGAGGACGTGGCCGCGCGGCTCCGGGTGCCCCTGGACCAGGTGGACCCCAGGTGTGACCCCCTCGTCCGTCCCCAAGGGGCTGCGGGGTGGGTGGTGGTGCCCCCCAGGTGTGAGCCCAGGTGTGCCCCAGGTGTGCCCCCAGGTGTTCCCAGGTGCCCCCAGGTGTGTCCCAGGTGCCCCCAGGTGTGCCCCAGGTGTGCCCCAGGTGTGCCCCAGGTGTGTCCCAGGTGCCCCCAGGTGCCCCCAGGTGTGTCCCAGGTGTGTCCCAGGTGCCCCCAGGTGTGTCCCAGGTGTGGCCCAGGTGTGCCCCAGGTGTGTCCCAGGTGCCCCCAGGTGTGCCCAGGTGTGCCCAGGTGTGACCCCTTGTCTGTCCATTATTGGGTGTGGGGTGGTGGTGGTGGCCCCCCAGCTGTCCCCAGGTGCCCCCAGGTGTGCCCCAGGTGTGCCCAGGTGTGCCCCAGGTGGACCCCAGGTGCCCCCAGGTGTGCCCAGCTGCCCCCAGCTGCCCCCAGGTGCCCCCAGGTGCCCCCAGGTGTGCCCAGGTGCGCCCAGGTGCCCCCAGGTGCCCCCAGCTGCCCCCAGGTGCCCCCAGGTGCCCCCAGGTGTGCCCAGCTGCCCCCAGGTGCCCCCAGCTGCCCCCAGGTGCCCCCAGGTGTACCCAGGTGCCCCCAGGTGCCCCCAGGTGCCCCCAGGTGTGCCCAGGTGTGCCCAGGTGCGCCCAGGTGTGCCCAGGTGTGCCCCTCGCAGGCAGGCGCGGGCGCGGGTGGTGACGGGCTCGGAGCTGGCGGCGCTGGCCCCGGGCGCGCTGGAGGCGCTGCTGCGGGCGCACCCCGAGATGGTTTTCGCCAGGACGTCCCCGCAGCAGAAACTCGTCATCGTCGAGAGCTGCCAGCGCCTGGTGGGGGCGCCGGGGGGTCCCCAATGTCCCCCCAAATCCCCCCAGTGTCCCCCCAAAGTCCCCGACACCCCCAATGTCCCCCCAAATCCCCCCAATTGTACCCAGCGTCCCCAAACCCCCCAATGTCCCTAAATCCCCCAATGTCCCCCCAATGTCCCTAAATCCACCAATGTGCCCCCAAATCCCCCCAAAGTCCCCGACACCCCCAATGTCCCCCCAATGTCCCCTCAATGTCCCCAAACCCCCCAATGTCCCCCCCCACTGTCCCCCCAAAGTCCTCCCAAAGCCCCCAATGTCCCCCCAATGTCCCCCCAATGTCCCCCCAAAGTCCCCGACACCCCCAGTGTCCCCCCAGTGTCCCCCCACTGTCCCCCCAATGTCCCCAACTCCCCAATGTCCTCCCAATGTCCCCCCAAAGTCCTCGACACCCCCAGTGTCTCCAACATCCCCAATGTCCCCAACTCCCCAATGTCCCCCCAATGTCCCCCCAATGTCCCTAAATCCACCAATGACCCCAATGTCCCCCCAAAGTCCCCCCAAAGTCCCCAAACCCCCCAATGTCCCCCCAATGTCCCCTCAATGTCCTCCCAAAGTCCCTCCAAAGTCCCTGACACCCCCAATGTTCCCCCAATCCCCCAATGTCCCCCCAAATCCCCCCAATGTCCCCCCCAATGTCCCCCCAATGTCCCCAAGCCCCCCTGTGTCCCCAAACCAACGCCCCCAACGTCCCCAACCTCCCAATGTCCCCAAATCCCCCCAATGTCCCCCCCAATGTCCCCCCAATGTCCCCAAGCCCCCCTGTGTCCCCAAACCAACGCCCCCAACGTCCCCAACCTCCCAATGTCCCCAAATCCCCCCAATGTCCCCAAACCAACTCCCCCAACGTCCCCAACCCCCCAAACCCTCCCAATGTCCCCAAATCCCCCTAACCTCCCCCAATGTCCCCAACATCCCCAATGTCCCTAAATCCACCAATGACCCCAATGTCCCCAAATCCCCCTCAATTGTCCCCAAACTCCCCCTCAATGTCCCCAAACTCCCCCGATGTCCCCAAACCCCCTCAATGGCCCCAACGCTCTCAGTGTCCTCTGATGTCCCCAATTCCCCCAATGTCCCCAAACCAACGCCCCCAATGTCCCCAATGTCCCCGAATCCCCAATGTCCCCCAATGTCTCTGACATCTCCAACCCCCCCAATGTCCCCAATGTCCCCAAATCCCCCAACCCCCCCCAATGTCCCCAACCCCCCCAATGTCCCCAATGTCCCCAAATCCCCAATGTCCCCCAATGTCTCTGATATCTCCAACCCCCCCAATGTCCCCAAACCCCCCAACCCCCCCAACATCCCCAATGTCCCCCAAATCCCCCCAATGTCCCCCCAAAGTCCCCAAACCCCCCAATGTCTCCTCAATGTCCTCCCAATGTCCCCCCAAAGTCCCTCACACCCCCAATGTCCCCCCAAAGTCCCCCCAAATCCCCCCAATGTCCCCCCAATGTCCCCAAACCCCCAATGTCCCCCCCCACTGTCCCCCCCAAAGTCCTCCCAAAGCCCCCAATGTCCCCCCAATGTCCCCCCAAAGTCCTCGACACCCCCAGTGTCTCCAACATCCCCAATGTCCCCAACTCCCCAATCTCCCCCCAATGTCCCCCCAATGTCCCCCCAATGTCCCTAAATCCACCAATGTCCCCCCAAAGTCCCCCCAAAGTCCCCAAACCCCCCAATGTCCTCCCCAATTTTCCCCCCAATGTCCCCTCAATGTCCTCCCAAAGTCCCCCCAAAGTCCCTGACACCCCCAATGTCCCCCCAATGTCCCCCCAAATCCCCCCAATGTCCCCCCAATGTCCCCCCAATGTCCCTAAATCCACCAATGTCCTCCCAAAGTCCCCCCAAAGTCCCTGACACCCCCAATGTCCCCCCAAAGTCCCCCCAAATCCCCCCAATCTCCCCCCAATGTCCCCCCAATGTCCCCAATGTCCCTAAATCCACCAATGTCCCCCCAAAGTCCCCCCAAAGTCCCCAAACCCCCCAATGTCCTCCCCAATTTTCCCCCCAATGTCCCCTCAATGTCCTCCCAAAGTCCCCCCAAAGTCCCTGACACCCCCAATGTCCCCCCAAAGTCCCCCCAAATCCCCCCAATGTCCCCCCAATGTCCCCCCAATGTCCCCCCAATGTCCCTAAATCCACCAATGTCCCCCCAAAGTCCCCCCAAAGTCCCCCCAATGTCCCCCCAAAGTCCCTGACACCCCCAATGTCCCCCCAAATCCCCCCAATGTCCCCCCAATGTCCCCCCAAAGTCCCCCCAAATCCCCCCAATGTCCCCCCAATGTCCCCCCAATGTCCCCAAACCCCCCCAGGCCCCCCAAATCCCCCCAATGTCCCCAAATCCCCCAAATCCCCAGTGTCCCCCAACGTCCCTGACACCCCCAACCCCTCAACGTCCCCGTTGTCCCCCCCGGTGTCCCCAGGGCGCCATCGTGGCCGTGACCGGCGACGGCGTCAACGACTCGCCGGCCCTGAAGAAAGCCGACATCGGGGTGGCCATGGGCATCGCCGGCTCGGACGCCGCCAAGAACGCGGCCGACATGATCCTGCTGGACGACAACTTCGCCTCCATCGTCACCGGCGTCGAGCAGGGTGGGCAGCGGGGGGACCAATTTTGGGGGGAAAAAACCCCTTTTTTGGTCAATTTTTTGGGGTTTTTTTTTCGGTTTTTTGTGGATTTTTTGGGGTTTTTTGTTGATTTTTTGGGGGTTTTTTTTGTTGGTTTTTTTGTTCTTTTTTGTGGTTTTTTTGTTGCTTTTTTTAGGGTGTTTTTGTTGGGTTTTTTGTCTTTTTTGGTGGTTTTTTGTTGGGTTTTTGGGGGTTTTTTTGTGTGTTTTTTTGATCTTTTTTTGTGGTTTTTGTTGGTTTTTTGGGGTTTTTTGGTTGGTTTTTTTGTTCTTTTTTGTGGTTTTTTGTTGATTTTTTGGGGTTTTTTTGTTGGTTTTTTTGTTCTTTTTTGTGTTTTTTCTTGCTTTTTTGTGGTTTTTTTGTTGGTTTTTTTTATCAGTTTTTTGTGGTTTTTTCTTGGTTTTTTGTGTTTTTTTGTTGATTTTTTGGGGTTTTTTTCTGGTTTTTTTCTTGCTTTTTTGGGGTTTTTTTGGTCGGTTTTCTGTCGGTTTTTTTGTTGGTTTTTTTGTCCCTTTTTTGTCGTTTTTTGTTGATTTATTGGGGTTTTTTGTTGGTTTTTTTGTCCTTTCTTTGTGTTTTTTGTTGGTTTTTTGGGGGGTTTTTTGTTGGTTTTTTTGGGTGTTTTTTGGTTTTTTTTTCCTTGCTTTTTTGGGTTTTTTTGTTGGTTTTCTGTCGGGTTTTTTTTTTGTTTTTTTGGTTGGATTTTCGGGGCTTTTTGTTGGGTTTTTGGGTTCTTTTGGTCTTTTTTGTTGGTTCTTGGTCGTTTCTTTTTTGTTATTTCTTTTTTGTTGTTCTTTGTTGCCGTTTTTGTTGTTTTTTGTCTTTTTTGTTGGGTTTTTTGGGAGTTTTTTTGGTGTTCTTTTTTGTTGCTGTTTCTGTTGTTTTTCATTTTTTTTGTTGGCTTTTTTGGGGGTTTTTTGGGGTATTTTGTTGCTGTTTCTGTTGGTTTTTTGTCTTTTTTTGTTGGGTTTTTTGGGATTTTTTATTGCCCTTTTTGTTGGTTTTTCATCTTTTTTTGTCGGGTTTTTGAGGGTTTTTTTTTCTCCTTGTTCTTTTTTTGTCCTTTTTTCTTGGTATTTCGTTGTTGCTTTCCGTTGTTTTTCGTCGATATTTTTAGGGGTGTGGTTTTTTGTCCTTTTCCGGTCGTTTTTATGGATTTTTCCCGCTCCTTTCCCCCCTCAGGGCGGCTGATTTTCGACAACCTGAAGAAATCCATCGCCTACACGCTGACCAAGAACATCCCCGAGCTGACGCCGTACCTGATCTACATCACGGCCAGCGTGCCGCTGCCGCTGGGCTGCATCACCATCCTCTTCATCGAGCTCTGCACCGACATCGTGAGCGCACCTGGGCACACCTGGGGGCACCTGGGGGCACCTGGGGGCACCTGGGGGCAGCTGGGGGGCAACTGGGGGGCAACTGGGGGCACCTGGGGGCACCTGGGGGCAGCTGGGGGGCAGCTGGGGGCAGCTGGGGGGCAACTGGGGGCATCTGGGGGCAGCTGGGGTTACCTGGGGGGCACCTGGGGGGCAACTGGGGGCATCTGGGGGGCATCTGGGGGCACCTGGGGGGCACCTGAAGTTACCTGGGGGGCACCTGGGGTTACCTGGGGGGCACCTTGGGGCACCTGAAGTTACCTGGGGGCACCTGGGGGGCACCTGAGGTTACCTGGGGGGCACCTGGGGTTACCTGGGGGGCACCTTGGGGCACCTGAAGTTACCTGAGGTTACCTGGGGGGCACCTGAGGTTACCTGGGGGGCACCTGGGGTTACCTGGGGGGCACCTTGGGGCACCTGAAGTTACCTGGGGGCACCTGGGGGGCACCTTGGGGCACCTGGGGGGCACCTGGGCACACCTGGGGCACACCTGGGGCACACCTGGGGTCACCGGAGCTCACTTGTGCTCACCTGGGCTCACCTGGGGTTTCTCAGGTGCATTTCGGTGCCCCCCAGGTGCATTTTGAGGTCATTCCGGTGGAATTTGGTGCCCCCCAGGTGCATTTCGGTGCCCCCCAGGTGTGCCGGCGTGCCCGGCGCTGGGGGCAGGGTCTCACCTGGGCACCGCTCACCTGTGCCCGCAGTTCCCGTCGGTGTCGCTGGCGTACGAGCGCGCCGAGGAGCGACATCATGCACCTGAAAACCGCGCAACCCCCGGCGCGACCGCTTGGTCAACGAGCCCCTGGCGGCCTACTCGTACTTCCAGATAGGTGAGCGGCACAGCTGGGCGGCACGCCTGGGGCCGGGGCTACCGGCCATGGGCTACCGGCCATGGGCTACCGGGGATGGGCTACCTGGGGCTGGGGCTACCGGCCATGGGCTACCGGCCATGGGCTACCTGGGATGGGCTACCTGGGGCTGGGGCTACCGGCCATGGGCTACCTGGGATGGGCTACCTGGGGCTGGGGCTACCGGCCATGGGCTACCTGGGATGGGCTACCTGGGGCTGGGGCTACCGGCCATGGGCTACCTGGGGCCGGGGCTACCAGTGATGAGCTACCAGCGATGGGCTACCGGCGATGGGGCTACCTGGGTGCCCCCACACCTGGGCTGGGGTTACCGGGGATGGGCTACCTGGGGCTGGGGCTACCTGGGGCTGGGGCTACCTGGGGCCGGGGCTACCGGCGATGGGCTACCGGCCATGGGCTACCTGGGATGGGGTTACCTGGGCTGGGGCTACCTGGGCTGGGGTTACCTGGGCGGGGGCTACCGGCCATGGGCTACCGGCGATGGGGCTACCGGCGATGGGCTACCGGGGATGGGGCTACCTGGGGCTGGGGCTACCTGGGCTGGGGCTACCTGGGGCCGGGGCTACCGGCGATGGGCTACCGGCGATGGGCTACCGGGGATGGGGCTACCTGGGGCTGGGGCTACCTGGGCTGGGGCTACCTGGGCGGGGGCTACCTGGGTGCCCCTACACCTGGGGCTGGGGCTACCTGGGGCTGGGGCTACCTGGGATGGGCTACCTGGGCTGGGGTTACCTGGAACCAGGGTTACCTGGGCTGGGGCTACCTGGGCTGGGGTTACCTGGGCTGGGGCTACCTGGGCTGGGGTTACCTGGGCTGGGGTTACCTGGGTGCCCCCACACCTGGGGCTGGGGCTACCTGGGCTGGGGCTACCTGGAACCAGTCTATGTGGGGCTGGGCTACCTGGGTGCCCCCACACCTGGAACCGGGGCTACCTGGGCTGGGGCTACCTGACTTTGGCATTACCTGGGTGCCCCCACACTCGGCTCCTTTGCCCACCTGCCTCCTTGCCCACCTGTTCGCCCCTCCCCCCCCCCGCAGGTGCCATCCAGTCCTTCGCCGGCTTCACCGATTACTTCGTGGCCATGGCGCAGGAGGGCTGGTGGCCACTGCTGGTGCTGGGGCTGCGGCCGCGCTGGGAGGACCCTCACGAGCAGGAGCTGCAGGACAGCTACGGCCAGCAGTGGGTGCGTGCGGCCCCTGCCCCCTTAGGGCTCACCTGAGCCCCGCCCCGTGCCCACCTGAGCTGTGCCCACCTGAGCCGTGCTCACCTGAGCCGCGCCCCGTGCCCACCTGAGCGCCGTGCCCACCTGAGCACTGCGCCCACCTGAGCCCCGCTCAGCGCTTACCTGAGCGCCGTGCCCACCTGAGCGCCCTGCCCACCTGAGCGCCGTGCCCACCTGAGCGCCATGCCCACCTGAGCCGTGCCCACCTGAGCCCCGCTCAGCGCTTACCTGAGCGCCGTGCCCACCTGAGCGCCATGCCCACCTGAGCTGTGCCCACCTGAGCACCGCCCCGTGCCCACCTGAGCCGTGCCCACCTGAGCCGTGCCCACCTGAGCTGTGCCCACCGGAGCCCCGCCCCATGCTCACCTGAGTGCCATGTCCACCTGACCCCCACCCAGCGCTCACCTGAGCCGTGCCCACCTGAGCACTGCGCCCACCTGAGCCATGCCCACCTGAGCCCTGCCCAGCGCTCACCTGAGTGCCATGTCCACCTGAGCCCCGCCCAGCGCTCACCTGAGCTGTGCCCACCTGAGCACTGCGCCCACCTGAGCCCCGCTCAGCACTTACCTGAGCGCCGTGCCCACCTGAGCGCCGTGCCCACTTGAGCCGTGCTCACCTGAGTGCCATGCCCACCTGAGCCCTGCCCAGCGCTCACCTGTGTGCTGTGCCCACCTGAGCGCCGTGCCCACCTGAGCCATGCCCACCTGAGCGCCGTGCCCAGCGCTCACCTGAGTGCAATGTCCACCTGAGCGCCATGCTCACCTGAGCTGTGCCCACCTGAGCACTGCGCCCACCTGAGCCTCGCTCAGCGCTTACCTGAGCCCCACCCCGCGCTCACCTGAGCGCCGTGCCCACCTGAGCCATGCCCACCTGAGCCCCGCCCAGCACTCACCTGAGCGCTGTGCCCACCTGAGCCGTGCCCCACCTGAGCCCCACCCCGCGCTCACCTGAGCGCTGTGCCCACCTGAGCGCTGTGCCCACCTGAGCCATGCCCACCTGAGCCCCACCCCGCGCTCACCTGAGCGCTGTGCCCACCTGAGCGCCGTGCCCACCTGAGCCGTGCCCACCTGAGCCCCGCCCAGCACTCACCTGAGCGCCGTGCCCACCTGAGCCGTGCCCACCTGAGCGCCGTGCTCACCTGAGCCATGCCCACCTGAGCCGTGCCCACCTGAGCGCCGTGCCCACCTGAGTGCCGCGCTCACCTGAGCCGTGCTCACCTGAGCCCCACCCCTCGCTCACCTGAGCGCCGTGCCCACCTGAGTGCCGTGCCCACCTGGGCGCCGCGCTCACCTGAGCCGTGCCCGCCCGCAGACGTTTGAGCAGCGCCGGTACCAGCAGTACACCTGCTACACCGTGTTCTTCATCAGCATCGAGATGTGCCAGATCGCCGACGTGCTGATCCGCAAGACGCGCCGGCTGTCCCTGCTCCAGCAGGGGGCGCTGCGGTACCCGGGGGGGGGCAGCTGGGCACACCTGGGCACACCTGGGCACACCTGGGCACACACCAGGGCACACACACCCGGGCACACCTGGGCGCACCTGGGCACACCTGGGCACACCTGGGGGCACACACACCTGGGGGCACACACACCTGGGCACACCTGGGGGCACACACACCTGGGGGCACACACACCTGGGCACACCTGGGGCACAGCTGGGGACAGGTGTGGGGTGGGACAGGCGCGGGGCAGGTGTGCGTAGGTATAAACCAGCGGGCACAGGTGGGCACTGGGGGCAGGTGGGCACAGGTGCGACACAGGTACGAGAGATGCCAGGTGGCACAGGCGGTACAGGTGTTACTGGTGGCACCGGTGTTATAGGCTGTACAGGTGGCACAGGTGGCACAGGCTGTACAGGTGGCACAGGTGTTACAGGTGTTAAAGGTAGCACAGGTGGCACAGGTGACAGGTGGCACAGGCTGTACAGGTGTTACACGTAGCACAGGTGGTACAGGTGGCACAGGTGACAGGTGGCACAGGCTGTACAGGTGTTACACGTAGCACAGGTGGTATAGGTGGCACAGGTGCCACAGGTGGTACAGGTAACATGGTACAGGTGTTATAGGTGTTACAGGCAGCCCGAGGCTGTACAGGTGCCACAGGTGGCACAGGCTGTACAGGTGGCACAGGTGGCACAGGTGTTGTAGGTATTACAGGCGGCACGGGTGGCACAGGTGCCACAGGTGCTACAGGCTGTATGGATGTTACACGTAGCACAGGCAGCACAGGTGGTACAGGTGCCACAGGTGCCACAGGTGGTGTAGGTATTACAGGTGGCACAGGTGGTACAGGTGGCACAGGCTGTACAGGTGTTATAGGTAGCACAGGTGGCACAGGCTGTACAGGTGGCACAGGTGGCACAGGTGCCACAGGCTGTATGGGTGTTACATGTAGCACAAGTAGCACAGGTGGCACAGGCGGCACAGCTGGCACAGGCTGTATGGGTGTTACAGGTAGCACAGGTGCCACAGGTGCCACAGGTGCCACAGGTGGTGTAGGTGTTACAGGTGCCCCAGGTGGCACAGGTGCCACAGGCTGTGTGGATGTTACACGTAGCACAGGTGGTACAGGTGGTACAGGTGGTACAGGTGGCACAGGCTGTGTGGATGTTACACGTAGCACAGGTGGCACAGGTGGCACAGGCTGTACGGATGTTACACGTAGCACAGGTGGTACAGGTGGCACAGGTGGCACAGGTGGCACAGGCTGTGTGGATGTTACACGTAGCACAGGTGGCACAGGTGCCACAGGCTGTGTGGATGTTACACGTAGCACAGGTGCCCCAGGTGGCACAGGTGGCACAGGCCATACGGATGTTACACGTAGCACAGGTGCCCCAGGTGGCACAGGTGGCACAGGCCGTACGGATGTTACACGTAGCACAGGTGGCACAGGTGCCCCAGGTGCCCCAGGTGGCACAGGCCGTACGGATGTTACAACGTAGCACAGGTGCCACAGGTGCCACAGGTGTTGTAGGTATTACAGGTGCCCCAGGTGGCACAGGTGCCACAGGCTGTACGGATGTTACACGTAGCACAGGTGGTACAGGTGGCACAGGTGGCACAGGTGGCACAGGCTGTACGGATGTTACACGTAGCACAGGTGGCACAGGTGGCACAGGCTGTACGGATGTTACACGTGGCACAGGTGGCACAGGTGGCACAGGCTGTACGGATGTTACACGTAGCACAGGTGGTACAGGTGGCACAGGTGGCACAGGTGGCACAGGCTGTACGGATGTTACACGTGGCACAGGTGGCACAGGTGGCACAGGCTGTACGGATGTTACACGTAGCACAGGTGGCACAGGTGGCACAGGCTGTACGGATGTTACACGTGGCACAGGTGGCACAGGTGCCACAGGCTGTACGGATGTTACACGTAGCACAGGTGGTTACAGGTGGCACAGGTGCCACAGGCTGTGTGGATGTTACACGTAGCACAGGTGGTACAGGTGGTACAGGTGGCACAGGTGGCACAGGTGCCACAGGCTGTACGGATGTTACACGTAGCACAGGTGGCACAGGTGCCCCAGGTGGCACAGGTGGCACAGGCCGTACGGATGTTACACGTAGCACAGGTGCCACAGGTGCCACAGGTGTTGTAGGTATTACAGGTGCCCCAGGTGGCACAGGTGCCACAGGCTGTACGGATGTTACACGTAGCACAGGTGGTACAGGTGGCACAGGTGGCACAGGTGCCACAGGCTGTACGGATGTTACACGTAGCACAGGTGGTACAGGTGGCACAGGTGGCACAGGTGGCACAGGCTGTACGGATGTTACACGTAGCACAGGTGGCACAGGTGGCACAGGCTGTACGGATGTTACACGTGGCACAGGTGGCACAGGTGGCACAGGCTGTACGGATGTTACACGTAGCACAGGTGGTACAGGTGGCACAGGTGGCACAGGTGGCACAGGCTGTACGGATGTTACACGTGGCACAGGTGGCACAGGTGGCACAGGCTGTACGGATGTTACACGTAGCACAGGTGGCACAGGTGGCACAGGCTGTACGGATGTTACACGTGGCACAGGTGGCACAGGTGCCACAGGCTGTACGGATGTTACACGTAGCACAGGTGGTACAGGTGGTACAGGTGGCACAGGTGGCACAGGTGGCACAGGCTGTACGGATGTTACACGTAGCACAGGTGGTACAGGTGGTACAGGCTGTGTGGATGTTACACGTAGCACAAGTAGCACAGGTGGTACAGGTGGCACAGGTGCCACAGGCTGTGTGGATGTTACACGTAGCACAGGTGGTACAGGTGGTACAGGTGGCACAGGTGGCACAGGTGCCACAGGCTGTACGGATGTTACACGTAGCACAGGTGGCACAGGTGCCCCAGGTGGCACAGGTGGCACAGGCCGTACGGATGTTACACGTAGCACAGGTGCCACAGGTGCCACAGGTGTTGTAGGTATTACAGGTGCCCCAGGTGGCACAGGTGCCACAGGCTGTGTGGATGTTACACGTAGCACAGGTGGTACAGGTGGTACAGGTGGCACAGGTGCCACAGGCTGTACGGATGTTACACGTAGCACAGGTGGCACAGGTGGCACAGGTGGCACAGGCTGTGTGGATGTTACACGTAGCACAGGTGGCACAGGTGGCACAGGCTGTACGGATGTTACACGTAGCACAGGTGGTACAGGTGGTACAGGTGGCACAGGTGGCACAGGCTGTACGGATGTTACACGTAGCACAGGTGGTACAGGTGGCACAGGTGGCACAGGTGGCACAGGCTGTGTGGATGTTACACGTAGCACAGGTGCCCCAGGTGGCACAGGTGCCACAGGTGGTCGTCCGTCCGTGTGCCCGGCAGGAACCGGATCCTGGTGGTGGCCATCGTGTTCCAGGTGTCCATCGGCTGCTTCCTCTGCTACTGCCCCGGCATGCCCAACGTCTTCAACTTCATGCCCATCAGGTGTGCCCGCGCACCTGCGACCCACCTGGGCACTTGCAACCCACCTGGGCACCTTCCTGGGCGCCCGGGATCCACCTGGGCACCTCCCTGGGCGCCTGGGACCCACCTGGGCACCTCCCTGGGCACCTGGGACTCACCAGGACCCACCTGGGCACCTCCCTGGGCACCTTCCTGGGCGCCTGGGACCCACCTGGGACCCACCTGGGCACCTCCCTGGGCACCTGGGACTCACCGGGACCCACCTGGGCACCTCCCTGGGTGCCTGGGACCCACCTGGGACCCCCTCACACACCTGGGACTCCCCTGGGCACCTGGGACCCACCTGGGACCCACCTGGGCACCTCCCTGGGCACCTGGGACCCACCTGGGCACCTTCCTGGGCACCTGGGACCCACCTGGGACCCCCCTGGGCACCTGGGACCCACCTGGGACCCCCCTGGGACCCACCTGGGCACCTCCCTGGGCGCCTGGGACCCACCTGGGACTCACCTGGGCACCTCCCTGGGCACCTGGGACCCACCTGGGACCCCCCTGGGCACCTGGGACCCACCTGGACCCACCTGGGCACCTGGGACCCCCCTGAACACACCTGGGCACCTCCCCGCACACCTGGGCCACCCTGGGCACATCTGGGACCCCCCTGGGCACACCTGGGAACCCCCTGGGCACACCTGGGAACCCCCTGGACACACCTGGGCCCCCCATGGCACATCTGGGACCCTCCTGGGGCACACCTGGCACACCTGGGGCACACCTGGGCACACCTGGGCGCCCTTGAGCGCGTGCCCGCCCCTCCCGCAGGTTCCAGTGGTGGTTGGTGCCGATGCCCTTCGGGCTCCTCATCCTCGTCTACGACGAGATCCGGAAACTCGGAGTGCGGCGGCACCCGGGCAGTGAGTGACACCTGGGCACACCTGGGCACACCTGGGGGCACCTGGGAGGCACCTGGGGGCACCTGGGGGGCACCTGGGGGGAGCTGGGGCAGTGAGTGACACCTGGGCACACCTGGGGGCACACCTGGGGCACACCTGGGGGTAGCTGGGGGCACCTGGGGCACACCTGGGGCACATCTGGGGACACACCTGGGGGGGCTGGGGGCACCTGGGGCACACCTGGGGCACATCTGGGGATACACCTGGGGGGGGCTGGGGCACCTGGGGGGCACCTGGGGGGAGCTGGGGCAGTGAGTGACACCTGGGCACACCTGGGGGCACACCTGGGGCACACCTGGGGGTAGCTGGGGGCACCTGGGGGGTACCTGGGGGCACACCTGCGACAGCTCGGGGTACCTGGGGAGACACCTGGGGCACCTGAGGGGAGCTGGGGGCACCTGGGGGGCACTTGGGGGCATCTGGGGCACACTTGGGGCACACCTGGGCGGAGCTGGGAACACCTGGGGATGGCTGAGGGCACCCGGGCACAGCTGGGGGCACCTGGGGCACACCTGGGGCACACCTGGGTGCTGCCCCACCCTCACCTCTCCACCTTCTCTCCCCCCAGGTTGGTGGGACCGGGAGCTTTACTACTGACGGGAGCGGCCGCGGCACCTGCGGGCACCTGGGGGGCACCTGTGGGCACCTGGGGGGCACCTGGGAGCCCCCTCGGAGCCTCCCCGAACACCTGGTGCCCACCTGAGACCCCTCCCCGGACCCCCAACCTCCCCCTCCCCTCGCACCCATCCCCCCCAAATAAAGACTCAGGCGACTCTGCCAGGTGTGCCCAGGTGTGCCCAGGTGTGCCCGGGGGCGTTTATTGCGCGGGGGGCACGGGGTGGGGGGAGGGGCACCAGCAGCTGCAGCGCACCTGGGCCCCCTCCCCCCACACCTGTCGGTGCCATGCAGAGGCTCCGGAGTGCCCAGCTGGGCTCAGGTGGGCACAGGTGAGCTCAGATGGGCTCCGGCGTGCCCAGGTGGGCTCAGGTGGGCACAGGTGAGCTCAGATGGGCTCCGGCATGCCCAGGTGGGCTCAGGTGGGCACAGGTGAGCCCAGGTGGGCTCCGGCGTGCCCAGGTGGGCTCAGATGCGCCCGAGTGTGCCCAGGTGGGCTCAAGCATGTCCAGGTGTGCCCAGGTGGGCTCAGGTGGGCACAGGTGGGCTCCGGCATGCCCAGGTGGGCACAGGTGAGCCCAGGTGGGCTCCGGCATGCCCAGGTGGGCTCAGGTGGGCACAGGTGAGCCCAGGTGGGCTCCGGCGTGCCCAGATGGGCTCCAGCGTGCCCAGGTGAGCCCAGGTGGGCTCCGGCGTGCCCAGGTGGGCTCAGATGCGCCCGAGTGTGCCCAGGTGGGCTCAAGCATGTCCAGGTGTGCCCAGGTGGGCTCAAGTGGGCACAGGTGGGCTCCGGCATGCCCAGGTGGGCACAGGTGAGCCCAGGTGGGCTCCGGCATGCCCAGGTGAGCCCAGGTGGGCTCCGGCGTGCCCAGGTGGGCTCAGATGCGCCCGAGTGTGCCCAGGTGGGCTCAAGCATGTCCAGGTGTGCCCAGGTGGGCTCAGATGGGCTCTGGTGTGCCCAGGTGGGCTCTGGCATGTCCAGGTGTGCCCAGGTGGGCTCCAGCGTGCCCAGGTGCGTCCAGGTGGCCCCAGGTACACCCAGGTGGGCTCAGGTGCACCCAGGTGGGCACAGATGGGCTCCGGCGTGCCCAGGTGTGCCCAGGTGCACCCAAGTGGGCTCAGATGGGCTCCGGTGTGCCCAGGTGCACCCAGGTGGGCTCTGGCACGTCCAGGTGCTCCCAGGTGTGCCCAGGTGGGCACAGATGGGCTCAGGTGCATCGAGGTGGGCTCCGGCGTGCCCAGGTGCTCCCAGGTGCTCCCAGGTGTGCCCAGGTGGGCTCCGGCGTGCCCAGGTGTGCCCAGGTGTGCCCAGGTGTGCTCAGGGCGGGGGCAGCAGTGGCACCAGCAGCCGCAGCGCCCCCAGCCCCAGCGCGGCCGCCCCCAGCGCCCGCAGCCCCAGCGCCCCCCAGGGGCCGAGCCCCAGCGCCTGCCCCGCCCACCTGCGGGGAAAGGGGCGGGGCTTCAGTGGCCACGCCCACCCCCGGCCACGCCCCGCTGACCACGCCCACCACTGACCACGCCCCCTCCGCTGCCTCCCGCTGACCACGCCCCTCCCCGCCGTGAGGCCACGCCCACTTTCGGCCCGCCCCCATTACTGGCCACGCCCCCCTTTTCCCACAGCCCCCTCCCCAAATTCCCAGGCCCCTCCCCCACTCCTGAGCCCCCTTCCCGAATTCCCAAACTCCCCTCCCCCCATCAGGGACCCCTCCCCATTCTCAGGGCCCCTCCCCCACTCTCACCTCATTAGGGACCCCTCCCCCACACAACCCCCACACATCGCCCCTCCCCCACCCCCCAGCCCCTCCCCCTCACCCGGTCAGGAACCCCTCGTAGGCCCCTCCCCCAACCCCCGAGCCCCTCCCCCACATCGCCCCTCCCCCACCCCACATCGCCCCTCCCCCACCCCCCCAGCCCCTCCCCCACCCCGCCCCTCCCCCTCACCCGGTCAGGAACCCCTCGTAGGCCCCTCCCCCACCCCACATCGCCCCTCCCCCACCCCTCGTAGGCCCCTCCCCCACCCCCCAGCCCCTCCCCCACCCCACATCGCCCCTCCCCCACCCCTCGTAGGCCCCTCCCCCACCCCCCAGCCCCTCCCCCACCCCACATCGCCCCTCCCCCACCCCCCCAGCCCCTCCCCCACCCCGCCCCTCCCCCTCACCCGGTCAGGAACCCCTCGTAGGCCGCGGCCGCCAGGAGCCCCCCCAGGGGCAGCCGCAGGGGGGAGGGGAGGTCGTGGCGCCCCGAGGCCCAGAGCAGCGCGGCCGCGGCCACGTGGCGCACCTGGGGGCACGGACCAGTACGGACCAGTTAGGGACTGGCTAGAGACCGGTACAGACCAGTATGGACCAGTTAGGGACTGGTTAGAGATCGGTACAGGCCAGTACAGACCAGTACGGACCAGTTAGGGACGGGTATGGACCAGTTAGGGACTGGTTAGGGACCGGTACAGACCAGTATGGACCAGTTAGGGACTGGTTAGAGACTGGTACAGACCAGTACGGACCAGTTAGGGACTGGTTAGAGATCGGTACAGACCAGTACGGACCACTTAGGGACGGGTATGGACCAGTTAGGGACTGGTTAGAGACCGGTACGAACCAGTTAGAGATCAGTACAGACCAGTATGGACCAGTTAGGGACTGGCTAGAGACCGGTACGGACCAGTTAGTGACCGATACAGACCAGTACGGACCAGGTAGAAACTCGTTAGAGACCGGTACAGACCAGTGCGACCAGTACAGACCAGTTAGGGACCAGTATAGACTGGTACAGACCAGTACAGACCAGTTAGGGAGTGGTTAGAGACTGGTACAGACCAGTATGGACCAGTTAGGGACTGGTTAGAGACTGGTACAGACCAGCTAGGGACCAGTATGGACCAGTTAGGGACTGGTTAAAGACCGGTACAGACCAGTACGGACCGGTTAGAGACCAGTTAGAGACCGGTACAGACCAGTTACACACCAGTGACTCCCAGTAAAAAACCAGTTACCAACCAGTTACAAACCAGTAACCAACCAGCTGCCTCCCAGTCCCTCCCAATCCCCTCCCAGTTCCCTCCCAATCCCCCCCAGTCCCCTCCAGTCCATCCCAATCCCCTCCCAGTCCCTCCCAGTCGCTCCCAGTCCCTCCCAGTCCATCCCAGTCCCTCCCAGTCGCTCCCAGTCCATCCCAGTCCCCCCCAGTCCCTCCCAGTCGCTCCCAGTCCCTCCCAGTGCCCTCCCAGTCCCTCCCAATCCCCCCCAGTCGCTCCCAGTCCCTCCCAGTCTCACCAGGCTGATGTTGGAGTCCAGCCCCATCTGGAGGTGCCTCCAGTCGAACTCCACCCCCCGCGCCCCCACCCACAGCGGGACACACCTGGGAGAGCCCAAAAAACCCCAAATCAGCCCCCAAAACCCCAAATTCAGCCCCAAAAACCCCAAAATCACCCCAAAATCACCCAAATTCAGCCCAAAATCACCCAAATTCAGCTCAAAAACCCCAAATTCAGCCCAAAATCACCCCAAAATCCCTGAATTCACCCCAAAATCCCACAAATTCAGCCCAAAATCACCCAAAATCACCCCGAAATCACCCAAAATCCCACAAATTCAGCCCAAAATCACCCAAATTCACCCAAAATCACCCCAAATCACCCAAATTCAGCCCAAAACCACCCCAAAATCACCCAAAATCCCCCAAATTCACCCCAAAATCACCCAAAATACCCCGAATTCACCCCAAAATCACCCCCAAATCCCCCAAATCCACGCCAAATCCCCAAATTCACCCCAATACACCCCCAAATTCACCCCAAAATCACCCAAAATACCCCAAATTCACCCAAAACCCACCAAATTCACCCCCAAATCCCCCAAATTCGCCCCAAAATCCCACAAAATCACCCAAAAATCCCCCAAATTCCCCCAAAAGCCCAAATCCCCCAAATTCCTGCCGAATCCCTCCCAAACCCACCAAAAACTCCCCAAAAATCCCCCCCAAATTTCCCCAAAAATTCCCCCAAAAAATCCCAAAAAATGTTCCCCGAAAATCCTCAAAAATCTCAAAAAAATCCCCCAAATCCCCCAAAATTCCCCAGAAAAATCTCCCCCAAAATTCCCAAAAATTCCCCAAAATCCCCACAACCCGCCAATAGTCTCTTTTTCCCAAAAAAAATTCCCCAAAAATCCCCTAAAAAATCCCAAAAAATCCCCAAAAAATCTAAATCCCTCAAAAATCCAAAAAAATTCCCAAAAATTCCCCAAATTCCCTGAAATCCCCCAAATTCCCCAATATTCCCTTTTCCCAAAAAAAAAACCCCTCAAAAATCCCCCCAAAAAATCAAAAAAATTCAAAATAATTCCCAAAAAATTCCCCAAAAATTCCCAAAAAATCCAAAAAAATTCCCTAAAAGAATCCCAGAATTTCCCCAAATTCCCTGAAATCCCCAAAATTCCCCAATATTCCCTTTTTCCCAAAAAAAGCCCTCAAAACCCCCTAAAAAAAACCCCCAAAATTCAAAAAAATCTAAAAAAAATCCCCCAAAATTCAAAAAAATTCAAAAAAATTCCCAAAAATTCCCCAAAAATTCCCAAAAAATTCCCAAAAATTCCCAAAACCCCCAATATTCCCTTTTCCCAAAAAAACCCCCTCAAAAATCCCCTAAAATCCCCCCAAAAATTCCAAAAAATCTAAAAAAAATCCCAAAAAAATCCTTAAAAAATTCAAAAAATTCTGAAAAAAATCCAAAAACATTCCTAAAAATCCCAAAAAAATTC
>NW_025963358.1:0-35184 GCF_020740725.1 Corvus hawaiiensis | reverse complement strand
AGCTCAACCTGTTCTCTGTGCCAGACGTAGCCGAGAAGCTTTCCGTTAAGGTTCAGGCTACAAGGCAGACCGAACGTGCTGCTACCTAGCGCTGAGAGAGAAAGTGCATATTAGCCCAGGCGTGTTTCGGCAGAAGCAGCAGCCTGGAGGCTTTCGCTGCCGGCACCGTGCTCTCTGGGCGAGAAGCAGACGACTGTTGGCCTCCAGCAAAACGAAAGCGCGACGTGCTACGAAGAGCATGAGAACGAAGGCAGAGCAGCGGGCCGCTGTGCGAATCGCCCAGGCTGCAAGAGGAAGCGTGCGTGGCACTCGCTTGTTTGCGGATTCACTTTAGCAGTCGGAAGCAGAAAGTTCAACTTGCGGCTACTTGTGCTGCTACCTATTTCTCTTCCAGTATTCCCTGGAACCAATTCCGCTAGCTTCATGCTTGGAGATGCAGAGATGACCGTGGTAGATGCGGTGGAGAAGGGAAAAAACAGAGTGCAGAGGACAGTTTCTGGTGCTTGACGTGAGGCAAGGGGAAGGTTCAGCCCAGCAGTGGCTGTTACCCCTGGAGCCTTTTTCTTTGCGAGCAGCTGCTGCAAGTGGGCGAGGGAGCTGCGAGAGTGCATCACGTGAGGAGGGCACGTCTCTCGGAGAAGGAAGCTGCCTAGGCGCAGTGTGTTGTGCTCAGTTTCAAGGCTGCTTAGAGAAGGGGGACTTGAAGAACGCCTTCTTTCTGGACGCGTCCTTCTGCGTGCGCTCAAGCTGCGTGGACTCTGCAACGCTGCGGGTGGAAGAAACTGTTGCTGGCCAGCTTGTGCGATGGAGTGCAACGGCTGCGCCTTACTCTCTGAAGCTGCCGCAGCATTCTCAGCTGCATGTGCTTGTGAAGCAGCTTCGTGCTGAACTTACGCAATTCGGTGCACTGAGTGCATGAGCCCGGTGGCCGGCTGCTTCGTTCTTCGCCTTCTGTGCTCTGGACAGAAGTGAAGCGCAGCGATGGCTCGGAGCTGTCCCGCTCTTCAGAGTGTATACTGCACGCATGCACAGGGTTCGGTGCAGGGATTTTCCTCAGCTCGAGGGCCAATCATTTTTCTTGCTGCTTTACAGTGTCCAAACCGTGTGTGTAGCTCTCGCTCAGCCAAATGCTTCAGGAGAGAAGCACTTGCTGGATTAGCCTTTGGCTGGCCAAGACTTTCAACACAGCACCACAATCCGGGCGACGACGAGCGGAAAGGAGGAACATCTTTTCGTCCTGGCACCTTCTTCTGGGCGAGACGTCTATCCGCCTCTTTGCTCTCTGCAAGGCTGCAAGGTGCGTGCTGGTACTTGGAAGCGAGAAGAAGGCGGCAGAGAGCACCGCCGTCTGACGGCGCTGTGCAGGCTGGAAAGGAAAGAAGGCTACCCCTGGAATGTGCTGCAAATCCAAGTTTCCACGCATCGGGGGCAAGCTCTGGGGAAGCTCGTTGAGCTCCACCTGTTCTCTGTGCCAGACGTAGCCGAGAAGCTTTCCGTTAAGGTTCAGGCTACAAGGCAGACCGAACGTGCTGCTACCTAGCGCTGAGAGAGAAAGTGCATATAGCCCAGGCGTGTTTCGGCAGAAGCAGCAGCCTGGAGGCTTTCGCTGCCGGCACCGTGCTCTCTGGGCGAGAAGCAGACGACTGTTGGCCTCCAGCAAAACGAAAGCGCGACGTGCTACGAAGAGCATGAGAACGAAGGCAGAGCAGCGGGCCGCTGTGCGAATCGCCCAGGCTGCAAGAGGAAGCGTGCGTGGCACTCGCTTGTTTGCGGATTCACTTTAGCAGTCGGAAGCAGAAAGTTCAACTTGCGGCTACTTGTGCTGCTACCTATTTCTCTTCCAGTATTCCCTGGAACCAATTCCGCTAGCTTCATGCTTGGAGATGCAGAGATGACCGTGGTAGATGCGGTGGAGAAGGGAAAAAACAGAGTGCAGAGGACAGTTTCTGGTGCTTGACGTGAGGCAAGGGGAAGGTTCAGCCCAGCAGTGGCTGTTACCCCTGGAGCCTTTTTCTTTGCGAGCAGCTGCTGCAAGTGGGCGAGGGAGCTGCGAGAGTGCATCACGTGAGGAGGGCACGTCTCTCGGAGAAGGAAGCTGCCTAGGCGCAGTGTGTTGTGCTCAGTTTCAAGGCTGCTTAGAGAAGGGGGACTTGAAGAACGCCTTCTTTCTGGACGCGTCCTTCTGCGTGCGCTCAAGCTGCGTGGACTCTGCAACGCTGCGGGTGGAAGAAACTGTTGCTGGCCAGCTTGTGCGATGGAGTGCAACGGCTGCGCCTTACTCTCTGAAGCTGCCGCAGCATTCTCAGCTGCATGTGCTTGTGAAGCAGCTTCGTGCTGAACTTACGCAATTCGGTGCACTGAGTGCATGAGCCCGGTGGCCGGCTGCTTCGTTCTTCGCCTTCTGTGCTCTGGACAGAAGTGAAGCGCAGCGATGGCTCGGAGCTGTCCCGCTCTTCAGAGTGTATACTGCACGCATGCACAGGGTTCGGTGCAGGGATTTTCCTCAGCTCGAGGGCCAATCATTTTTCTTGCTGCTTTACAGTGTCCAAACCGTGTGTGTAGCTCTCGCTCAGCCAAATGCTTCAGGAGAGAAGCACTTGCTGGATTAGCCTTTGGCTGGCCAAGACTTTCAACACAGCACCACAATCCGGGCGACGACGAGCGGAAAGGAGGAACATCTTTTCGTCCTGGCACCTTCTTCTGGGCGAGACGTCTATCCGCCTCTTTGCTCTCTGCAAGGCTGCAAGGTGCGTGCTGGTACTTGGAAGCGAGAAGAAGGCGGCAGAGAGCACCGCCGTCTGACGGCGCTGTGCAGGCTGGAAAGGAAAGAAGGCTACCCCTGGAATGTGCTGCAAATCCAAGTTTCCACGCATCGGGGGCAAGCTCTGGGGAAGCTCGTTGAGCTCCACCTGTTCTCTGTGCCAGACGTAGCCGAGAAGCTTTCCGTTAAGGTTCAGGCTACAAGGCAGACCGAACGTGCTGCTACCTAGCGCTGAGAGAGAAAGTGCATATTAGCCCAGGCGTGTTTCGGCAGAAGCAGCAGCCTGGAGGCTTTCGCTGCCGGCACCGTGCTCTCTGGGCGAGAAGCAGACGACTGTTGGCCTCCAGCAAAACGAAAGCGCGACGTGCTACGAAGAGCATGAGAACGAAGGCAGAGCAGCGGGCTGCTGTGCGAATCGCCCAGGCTGCAAGAGGAAGCGTGCGTGGCACTCGCTTGTTTGCGGATTCACTTTAGCAGTCGGAAGCAGAAAGTTCAACTTGCGGCTACTTGTGCTGCTACCTATTTCTCTTCCAGTATTCCCTGGAACCAATTCCGCTAGCTTCATGCTTGGAGATGCAGAGATGACCGTGGTAGATGCGGTGGAGAAGGGAAAAAACAGAGTGCAGAGGACAGTTTCTGGTGCTTGACGTGAGGCAAGGGGAAGGTTCAGCCCAGCAGTGGCTGTTACCCCTGGAGCCTTTTTCTTTGCGAGCAGCTGCTGCAAGTGGGCGAGGGAGCTGCGAGAGTGCATCACGTGAGGAGGGCACGTCTCTCGGAGAAGGAAGCTGCCTAGGCGCAGTGTGTTGTGCTCAGTTTCAAGGCTGCTTAGAGAAGGGGGACTTGAAGAACGCCTTCTTTCTGGACGCGTCCTTCTGCGTGCGCTCAAGCTGCGTGGACTCTGCAACGCTGCGGGTGGAAGAAACTGTTGCTGGCCAGCTTGTGCGATGGAGTGCAACGGCTGCGCCTTACTCTCTGAAGCTGCCGCAGCATTCTCAGCTGCATGTGCTTGTGAAGCAGCTTCGTGCTGAACTTACGCAATTCGGTGCACTGAGTGCATGAGCCCGGTGGCCGGCTGCTTCGTTCTTCGCCTTCTGTGCTCTGGACAGAAGTGAAGCGCAGCGATGGCTCGGAGCTGTCCCGCTCTTCAGAGTGTATACTGCACGCATGCACAGGGTTCGGTGCAGGGATTTTCCTCAGCTCGAGGGCCAATCATTTTTCTTGCTGCTTTACAGTGTCCAAACCGTGTGTGTAGCTCTCGCTCAGCCAAATGCTTCAGGAGAGAAGCACTTGCTGGATTAGCCTTTGGCTGGCCAAGACTTTCAACACAGCACCACAATCCGGGCGACGACGAGCGGAAAGGAGGAACATCTTTTCGTCCTGGCACCTTCTTCTGGGCGAGACGTCTATCCGCCTCTTTGCTCTCTGCAAGGCTGCAAGGTGCGTGCTGGTACTTGGAAGCGAGAAGAAGGCGGCAGAGAGCACCGCCGTCTGACGGCGCTGTGCAGGCTGGAAAGGAAAGAAGGCTACCCCTGGAATGTGCTGCAAATCCAAGTTTCCACGCATCGGGGGCAAGCTCTGGGGAAGCTCGTTGAGCTCCACCTGTTCTCTGTGCCAGACGTAGCCGAGAAGCTTTCCGTTAAGGTTCAGGCTACAAGGCAGACCGAATGTGCTGCTACCTAGCGCTGAGAGAGAAAGTGCATATAGCCCAGGCGTGTTTCGGCAGAAGCAGCAGCCTGGAGGCTTTCGCTGCCGGCACCGTGCTCTCTGGGCGAGAAGCAGACGACTGTTGGCCTCCAGCAAAACGAAAGCGCGACGTGCTACGAAGAGCATGAGAACGAAGGCAGAGCAGCGGGCTGCTGTGCGAATCGCCCAGGCTGCAAGAGGAAGCGTGCGTGGCACTCGCTTGTTTGCGGATTCACTTTAGCAGTCGGAAGCAGAAAGTTCAACTTGCGGCTACTTGTGCTGCTACCTATTTCTCTTCCAGTATTCCCTGGAACCAATTCCGCTAGCTTCATGCTTGGAGATGCAGAGATGACCGTGGTAGATGCGGTGGAGAAGGGAAAAAACAGAGTGCAGAGGACAGTTTCTGGTGCTTGACGTGAGGCAAGGGGAAGGTTCAGCCCAGCAGTGGCTGTTACCCCTGGAGGCTTTTTCTTTGCGAGCAGCTGCTGCAAGTGGGCGAGGGAGCTGCGAGAGTGCATCACGTGAGGAGGGCACGTCTCTCGGAGAAGGAAGCTGCCTAGGCGCAGTGTGTTGTGCTCAGTTTCAAGGCTGCTTAGAGAAGGGGGACTTGAAGAACGCCTTCTTTCTGGACGCGTCCTTCTGCGTGCGCTCAAGCTGCGTGGACTCTGCAACGCTGCGGGTGGAAGAAACTGTTGCTGGCCAGCTTGTGCGATGGAGTGCAACGGCTGCGCCTTACTCTCTGAAGCTGCCGCAGCATTCTCAGCTGCATGTGCTTGTGAAGCAGCTTCGTGCTGAACTTACGCAATTCGGTGCACTGAGTGCATGAGCCCGGTGGCCGGCTGCTTCGTTCTTCGCCTTCTGTGCTCTGGACAGAAGTGAAGCGCAGCGATGGCTCGGAGCTGTCCCGCTCTTCAGAGTGTATACTGCACGCATGCACAGGGTTCGGTGCAGGGATTTTCCTCAGCTCGAGGGCCAATCATTTTTCTTGCTGCTTTACAGTGTCCAAACCGTGTGTGTAGCTCTCGCTCAGCCAAATGCTTCAGGAGAGAAGCACTTGCTGGATTAGCCTTTGGCTGGCCAAGACTTTCAACACAGCACCACAATCCGGGCGACGACGAGCGGAAAGGAGGAACATCTTTTCGTCCTGGCACCTTCTTCTGGGCGAGACGTCTATCCGCCTCTTTGCTCTCTGCAAGGCTGCAAGGTGCGTGCTGGTACTTGGAAGCGAGAAGAAGGCGGCAGAGAGCACCGCCGTCTGACGGCGCTGTGCAGGCTGGAAAGGAAAGAAGGCTACCCCTGGAATGTGCTGCAAATCCAAGTTTCCACGCATCGGGGGCAAGCTCTGGGGAAGCTCGTTGAGCTCCACCTGTTCTCTGTGCCAGACGTAGCCGAGAAGCTTTCCGTTAAGGTTCAGGCTACAAGGCAGACCGAACGTGCTGCTACCTAGCGCTGAGAGAGAAAGTGCATATAGCCCAGGCGTGTTTCGGCAGAAGCAGCAGCCTGGAGGCTTTCGCTGCCGGCACCGTGCTCTCTGGGCGAGAAGCAGACGACTGTTGGCCTCCAGCAAAACGAAAGCGCGACGTGCTACGAAGAGCATGAGAACGAAGGCAGAGCAGCGGGCCGCTGTGCGAATCGCCCAGGCTGCAAGAGGAAGCGTGCGTGGCACTCGCTTGTTTGCGGATTCACTTTAGCAGTCGGAAGCAGAAAGTTCAACTTGCGGCTACTTGTGCTGCTACCTATTTCTCTTCCAGTATTCCCTGGAACCAATTCCGCTAGCTTCATGCTTGGAGATGCAGAGATGACCGTGGTAGATGCGGTGGAGAAGGGAAAAAACAGAGTGCAGAGGACAGTTTCTGGTGCTTGACGTGAGGCAAGGGGAAGGTTCAGCCCAGCAGTGGCTGTTACCCCTGGAGGCTTTTTCTTTGCGAGCAGCTGCTGCAAGTGGGCGAGGGAGCTGCGAGAGTGCATCACGTGAGGAGGGCACGTCTCTCGGAGAAGGAAGCTGCCTAGGCGCAGTGTGTTGTGCTCAGTTTCAAGGCTGCTTAGAGAAGGGGGACTTGAAGAACGCCTTCTTTCTGGACGCGTCCTTCTGCGTGCGCTCAAGCTGCGTGGACTCTGCAACGCTGCGGGTGGAAGAAACTGTTGCTGGCCAGCTTGTGCGATGGAGTGCAACGGCTGCGCCTTACTCTCTGAAGCTGCCGCAGCATTCTCAGCTGCATGTGCTTGTGAAGCAGCTTCGTGCTGAACTTACGCAATTCGGTGCACTGAGTGCATGAGCCCGGTGGCCGGCTGCTTCGTTCTTCGCCTTCTGTGCTCTGGACAGAAGTGAAGCGCAGCGATGGCTCGGAGCTGTCCCGCTCTTCAGAGTGTATACTGCACGCATGCACAGGGTTCGGTGCAGGGATTTTCCTCAGCTCGAGGGCCAATCATTTTTCTTGCTGCTTTACAGTGTCCAAACCGTGTGTGTAGCTCTCGCTCAGCCAAATGCTTCAGGAGAGAAGCACTTGCTGGATTAGCCTTTGGCTGGCCAAGACTTTCAACACAGCACCACAATCCGGGCGACGACGAGCGGAAAGGAGGAACATCTTTTCGTCCTGGCACCTTCTTCTGGGCGAGACGTCTATCCGCCTCTTTGCTCTCTGCAAGGCTGCAAGGTGCGTGCTGGTACTTGGAAGCGAGAAGAAGGCGGCAGAGAGCACCGCCGTCTGACGGCGCTGTGCAGGCTGGAAAGGAAAGAAGGCTACCCCTGGAATGTGCTGCAAATCCAAGTTTCCACGCATCGGGGGCAAGCTCTGGGGAAGCTCGTTGAGCTCAACCTGTTCTCTGTGCCAGACGTAGCCGAGAAGCTTTCCGTTAAGGTTCAGGCTACAAGGCAGACCGAACGTGCTGCTACCTAGCGCTGAGAGAGAAAGTGCATATTAGCCCAGGCGTGTTTCGGCAGAAGCAGCAGCCTGGAGGCTTTCGCTGCCGGCACCGTGCTCTCTGGGCGAGAAGCAGACGACTGTTGGCCTCCAGCAAAACGAAAGCGCGACGTGCTACGAAGAGCATGAGAACGAAGGCAGAGCAGCGGGCTGCTGTGCGAATCGCCCAGGCTGCAAGAGGAAGCGTGCGTGGCACTCGCTTGTTTGCGGATTCACTTTAGCAGTCGGAAGCAGAAAGTTCAACTTGCGGCTACTTGTGCTGCTACCTATTTCTCTTCCAGTATTCCCTGGAACCAATTCCGCTAGCTTCATGCTTGGAGATGCAGAGATGACCGTGGTAGATGCGGTGGAGAAGGGAAAAAACAGAGTGCAGAGGACAGTTTCTGGTGCTTGACGTGAGGCAAGGGGAAGGTTCAGCCCAGCAGTGGCTGTTACCCCTGGAGGCTTTTTCTTTGCGAGCAGCTGCTGCAAGTGGGCGAGGGAGCTGCGAGAGTGCATCACGTGAGGAGGGCACGTCTCTCGGAGAAGGAAGCTGCCTAGGCGCAGTGTGTTGTGCTCAGTTTCAAGGCTGCTTAGAGAAGGGGGACTTGAAGAACGCCTTCTTTCTGGACGCGTCCTTCTGCGTGCGCTCAAGCTGCGTGGACTCTGCAACGCTGCGGGTGGAAGAAACTGTTGCTGGCCAGCTTGTGCGATGGAGTGCAACGGCTGCGCCTTACTCTCTGAAGCTGCCGCAGCATTCTCAGCTGCATGTGCTTGTGAAGCAGCTTCGTGCTGAACTTACGCAATTCGGTGCACTGAGTGCATGAGCCCGGTGGCCGGCTGCTTCGTTCTTCGCCTTCTGTGCTCTGGACAGAAGTGAAGCGCAGCGATGGCTCGGAGCTGTCCCGCTCTTCAGAGTGTATACTGCACGCATGCACAGGGTTCGGTGCAGGGATTTTCCTCAGCTCGAGGGCCAATCATTTTTCTTGCTGCTTTACAGTGTCCAAACCGTGTGTGTAGCTCTCGCTCAGCCAAATGCTTCAGGAGAGAAGCACTTGCTGGATTAGCCTTTGGCTGGCCAAGACTTTCAACACAGCACCACAATCCGGGCGACGACGAGCGGAAAGGAGGAACATCTTTTCGTCCTGGCACCTTCTTCTGGGCGAGACGTCTATCCGCCTCTTTGCTCTCTGCAAGGCTGCAAGGTGCGTGCTGGTACTTGGAAGCGAGAAGAAGGCGGCAGAGAGCACCGCCGTCTGACGGCGCTGTGCAGGCTGGAAAGGAAAGAAGGCTACCCCTGGAATGTGCTGCAAATCCAAGTTTCCACGCATCGGGGGCAAGCTCTGGGGAAGCTCGTTGAGCTCAACCTGTTCTCTGTGCCAGACGTAGCCGAGAAGCTTTCCGTTAAGGTTCAGGCTACAAGGCAGACCGAACGTGCTGCTACCTAGCGCTGAGAGAGAAAGTGCATATTAGCCCAGGCGTGTTTCGGCAGAAGCAGCAGCCTGGAGGCTTTCGCTGCCGGCACCGTGCTCTCTGGGCGAGAAGCAGACGACTGTTGGCCTCCAGCAAAACGAAAGCGCGACGTGCTACGAAGAGCATGAGAACGAAGGCAGAGCAGCGGGCCGCTGTGCGAATCGCCCAGGCTGCAAGAGGAAGCGTGCGTGGCACTCGCTTGTTTGCGGATTCACTTTAGCAGTCGGAAGCAGAAAGTTCAACTTGCGGCTACTTGTGCTGCTACCTATTTCTCTTCCAGTATTCCCTGGAACCAATTCCGCTAGCTTCATGCTTGGAGATGCAGAGATGACCGTGGTAGATGCGGTGGAGAAGGGAAAAAACAGAGTGCAGAGGACAGTTTCTGGTGCTTGACGTGAGGCAAGGGGAAGGTTCAGCCCAGCAGTGGCTGTTACCCCTGGAGCCTTTTTCTTTGCGAGCAGCTGCTGCAAGTGGGCGAGGGAGCTGCGAGAGTGCATCACGTGAGGAGGGCACGTCTCTCGGAGAAGGAAGCTGCCTAGGCGCAGTGTGTTGTGCTCAGTTTCAAGGCTGCTTAGAGAAGGGGGACTTGAAGAACGCCTTCTTTCTGGACGCGTCCTTCTGCGTGCGCTCAAGCTGCGTGGACTCTGCAACGCTGCGGGTGGAAGAAACTGTTGCTGGCCAGCTTGTGCGATGGAGTGCAACGGCTGCGCCTTACTCTCTGAAGCTGCCGCAGCATTCTCAGCTGCATGTGCTTGTGAAGCAGCTTCGTGCTGAACTTACGCAATTCGGTGCACTGAGTGCATGAGCCCGGTGGCCGGCTGCTTCGTTCTTCGCCTTCTGTGCTCTGGACAGAAGTGAAGCGCAGCGATGGCTCGGAGCTGTCCCGCTCTTCAGAGTGTATACTGCACGCATGCACAGGGTTCGGTGCAGGGATTTTCCTCAGCTCGAGGGCCAATCATTTTTCTTGCTGCTTTACAGTGTCCAAACCGTGTGTGTAGCTCTCGCTCAGCCAAATGCTTCAGGAGAGAAGCACTTGCTGGATTAGCCTTTGGCTGGCCAAGACTTTCAACACAGCACCACAATCCGGGCGACGACGAGCGGAAAGGAGGAACATCTTTTCGTCCTGGCACCTTCTTCTGGGCGAGACGTCTATCCGCCTCTTTGCTCTCTGCAAGGCTGCAAGGTGCGTGCTGGTACTTGGAAGCGAGAAGAAGGCGGCAGAGAGCACCGCCGTCTGACGGCGCTGTGCAGGCTGGAAAGGAAAGAAGGCTACCCCTGGAATGTGCTGCAAATCCAAGTTTCCACGCATCGGGGGCAAGCTCTGGGGAAGCTCGTTGAGCTCAACCTGTTCTCTGTGCCAGACGTAGCCGAGAAGCTTTCCGTTAAGGTTCAGGCTACAAGGCAGACCGAACGTGCTGCTACCTAGCGCTGAGAGAGAAAGTGCATATTAGCCCAGGCGTGTTTCGGCAGAAGCAGCAGCCTGGAGGCTTTCGCTGCCGGCACCGTGCTCTCTGGGCGAGAAGCAGACGACTGTTGGCCTCCAGCAAAACGAAAGCGCGACGTGCTACGAAGAGCATGAGAACGAAGGCAGAGCAGCGGGCCGCTGTGCGAATCGCCCAGGCTGCAAGAGGAAGCGTGCGTGGCACTCGCTTGTTTGCGGATTCACTTTAGCAGTCGGAAGCAGAAAGTTCAACTTGCGGCTACTTGTGCTGCTACCTATTTCTCTTCCAGTATTCCCTGGAACCAATTCCGCTAGCTTCATGCTTGGAGATGCAGAGATGACCGTGGTAGATGCGGTGGAGAAGGGAAAAAACAGAGTGCAGAGGACAGTTTCTGGTGCTTGACGTGAGGCAAGGGGAAGGTTCAGCCCAGCAGTGGCTGTTACCCCTGGAGCCTTTTTCTTTGCGAGCAGCTGCTGCAAGTGGGCGAGGGAGCTGCGAGAGTGCATCACGTGAGGAGGGCACGTCTCTCGGAGAAGGAAGCTGCCTAGGCGCAGTGTGTTGTGCTCAGTTTCAAGGCTGCTTAGAGAAGGGGGACTTGAAGAACGCCTTCTTTCTGGACGCGTCCTTCTGCGTGCGCTCAAGCTGCGTGGACTCTGCAACGCTGCGGGTGGAAGAAACTGTTGCTGGCCAGCTTGTGCGATGGAGTGCAACGGCTGCGCCTTACTCTCTGAAGCTGCCGCAGCATTCTCAGCTGCATGTGCTTGTGAAGCAGCTTCGTGCTGAACTTACGCAATTCGGTGCACTGAGTGCAAGAGCCCGGTGGCCGGCTGCTTCGTTCTTCGCCTTCTGTGCTCTGGACAGAAGTGAAGCGCAGCGATGGCTCGGAGCTGTCCCGCTCTTCAGAGTGTATACTGCACGCATGCACAGGGTTCGGTGCAGGGATTTTCCTCAGCTCGAGGGCCAATCATTTTTCTTGCTGCTTTACAGTGTCCAAACCGTGTGTGTAGCTCTCGCTCAGCCAAATGCTTCAGGAGAGAAGCACTTGCTGGATTAGCCTTTGGCTGGCCAAGACTTTCAACACAGCACCACAATCCGGGCGACGACGAGCGGAAAGGAGGAACATCTTTTCGTCCTGGCACCTTCTTCTGGGCGAGACGTCTATCCGCCTCTTTGCTCTCTGCAAGGCTGCAAGGTGCGTGCTGGTACTTGGAAGCGAGAAGAAGGCGGCAGAGAGCACCGCCGTCTGACGGCGCTGTGCAGGCTGGAAAGGAAAGAAGGCTACCCCTGGAATGTGCTGCAAATCCAAGTTTCCACGCATCGGGGGCAAGCTCTGGGGAAGCTCGTTGAGCTCCACCTGTTCTCTGTGCCAGACGTAGCCGAGAAGCTTTCCGTTAAGGTTCAGGCTACAAGGCAGACCGAACGTGCTGCTACCTAGCGCTGAGAGAGAAAGTGCATATAGCCCAGGCGTGTTTCGGCAGAAGCAGCAGCCTGGAGGCTTTCGCTGCCGGCACCGTGCTCTCTGGGCGAGAAGCAGACGACTGTTGGCCTCCAGCAAAACGAAAGCGCGACGTGCTACGAAGAGCATGAGAACGAAGGCAGAGCAGCGGGCCGCTGTGCGAATCGCCCAGGCTGCAAGAGGAAGCGTGCGTGGCACTCGCTTGTTTGCGGATTCACTTTAGCAGTCGGAAGCAGAAAGTTCAACTTGCGGCTACTTGTGCTGCTACCTATTTCTCTTCCAGTATTCCCTGGAACCAATTCCGCTAGCTTCATGCTTGGAGATGCAGAGATGACCGTGGTAGATGCGGTGGAGAAGGGAAAAAACAGAGTGCAGAGGACAGTTTCTGGTGCTTGACGTGAGGCAAGGGGAAGGTTCAGCCCAGCAGTGGCTGTTACCCCTGGAGGCTTTTTCTTTGCGAGCAGCTGCTGCAAGTGGGCGAGGGAGCTGCGAGAGTGCATCACGTGAGGAGGGCACGTCTCTCGGAGAAGGAAGCTGCCTAGGCGCAGTGTGTTGTGCTCAGTTTCAAGGCTGCTTAGAGAAGGGGGACTTGAAGAACGCCTTCTTTCTGGACGCGTCCTTCTGCGTGCGCTCAAGCTGCGTGGACTCTGCAACGCTGCGGGTGGAAGAAACTGTTGCTGGCCAGCTTGTGCGATGGAGTGCAACGGCTGCGCCTTACTCTCTGAAGCTGCCGCAGCATTCTCAGCTGCATGTGCTTGTGAAGCAGCTTCGTGCTGAACTTACGCAATTCGGTGCACTGAGTGCATGAGCCCGGTGGCCGGCTGCTTCGTTCTTCGCCTTCTGTGCTCTGGACAGAAGTGAAGCGCAGCGATGGCTCGGAGCTGTCCCGCTCTTCAGAGTGTATACTGCACGCATGCACAGGGTTCGGTGCAGGGATTTTCCTCAGCTCGAGGGCCAATCATTTTTCTTGCTGCTTTACAGTGTCCAAACCGTGTGTGTAGCTCTCGCTCAGCCAAATGCTTCAGGAGAGAAGCACTTGCTGGATTAGCCTTTGGCTGGCCAAGACTTTCAACACAGCACCACAATCCGGGCGACGACGAGCGGAAAGGAGGAACATCTTTTCGTCCTGGCACCTTCTTCTGGGCGAGACGTCTATCCGCCTCTTTGCTCTCTGCAAGGCTGCAAGGTGCGTGCTGGTACTTGGAAGCGAGAAGAAGGCGGCAGAGAGCACCGCCGTCTGACGGCGCTGTGCAGGCTGGAAAGGAAAGAAGGCTACCCCTGGAATGTGCTGCAAATCCAAGTTTCCACGCATCGGGGGCAAGCTCTGGGGAAGCTCGTTGAGCTCAACCTGTTCTCTGTGCCAGACGTAGCCGAGAAGCTTTCCGTTAAGGTTCAGGCTACAAGGCAGACCGAACGTGCTGCTACCTAGCGCTGAGAGAGAAAGTGCATATTAGCCCAGGCGTGTTTCGGCAGAAGCAGCAGCCTGGAGGCTTTCGCTGCCGGCACCGTGCTCTCTGGGCGAGAAGCAGACGACTGTTGGCCTCCAGCAAAACGAAAGCGCGACGTGCTACGAAGAGCATGAGAACGAAGGCAGAGCAGCGGGCTGCTGTGCGAATCGCCCAGGCTGCAAGAGGAAGCGTGCGTGGCACTCGCTTGTTTGCGGATTCACTTTAGCAGTCGGAAGCAGAAAGTTCAACTTGCGGCTACTTGTGCTGCTACCTATTTCTCTTCCAGTATTCCCTGGAACCAATTCCGCTAGCTTCATGCTTGGAGATGCAGAGATGACCGTGGTAGATGCGGTGGAGAAGGGAAAAAACAGAGTGCAGAGGACAGTTTCTGGTGCTTGACGTGAGGCAAGGGGAAGGTTCAGCCCAGCAGTGGCTGTTACCCCTGGAGGCTTTTTCTTTGCGAGCAGCTGCTGCAAGTGGGCGAGGGAGCTGCGAGAGTGCATCACGTGAGGAGGGCACGTCTCTCGGAGAAGGAAGCTGCCTAGGCGCAGTGTGTTGTGCTCAGTTTCAAGGCTGCTTAGAGAAGGGGGACTTGAAGAACGCCTTCTTTCTGGACGCGTCCTTCTGCGTGCGCTCAAGCTGCGTGGACTCTGCAACGCTGCGGGTGGAAGAAACTGTTGCTGGCCAGCTTGTGCGATGGAGTGCAACGGCTGCGCCTTACTCTCTGAAGCTGCCGCAGCATTCTCAGCTGCATGTGCTTGTGAAGCAGCTTCGTGCTGAACTTACGCAATTCGGTGCACTGAGTGCATGAGCCCGGTGGCCGGCTGCTTCGTTCTTCGCCTTCTGTGCTCTGGACAGAAGTGAAGCGCAGCGATGGCTCGGAGCTGTCCCGCTCTTCAGAGTGTATACTGCACGCATGCACAGGGTTCGGTGCAGGGATTTTCCTCAGCTCGAGGGCCAATCATTTTTCTTGCTGCTTTACAGTGTCCAAACCGTGTGTGTAGCTCTCGCTCAGCCAAATGCTTCAGGAGAGAAGCACTTGCTGGATTAGCCTTTGGCTGGCCAAGACTTTCAACACAGCACCACAATCCGGGCGACGACGAGCGGAAAGGAGGAACATCTTTTCGTCCTGGCACCTTCTTCTGGGCGAGACGTCTATCCGCCTCTTTGCTCTCTGCAAGGCTGCAAGGTGCGTGCTGGTACTTGGAAGCGAGAAGAAGGCGGCAGAGAGCACCGCCGTCTGACGGCGCTGTGCAGGCTGGAAAGGAAAGAAGGCTACCCCTGGAATGTGCTGCAAATCCAAGTTTCCACGCATCGGGGGCAAGCTCTGGGGAAGCTCGTTGAGCTCAACCTGTTCTCTGTGCCAGACGTAGCCGAGAAGCTTTCCGTTAAGGTTCAGGCTACAAGGCAGACCGAACGTGCTGCTACCTAGCGCTGAGAGAGAAAGTGCATATTAGCCCAGGCGTGTTTCGGCAGAAGCAGCAGCCTGGAGGCTTTCGCTGCCGGCACCGTGCTCTCTGGGCGAGAAGCAGACGACTGTTGGCCTCCAGCAAAACGAAAGCGCGACGTGCTACGAAGAGCATGAGAACGAAGGCAGAGCAGCGGGCCGCTGTGCGAATCGCCCAGGCTGCAAGAGGAAGCGTGCGTGGCACTCGCTTGTTTGCGGATTCACTTTAGCAGTCGGAAGCAGAAAGTTCAACTTGCGGCTACTTGTGCTGCTACCTATTTCTCTTCCAGTATTCCCTGGAACCAATTCCGCTAGCTTCATGCTTGGAGATGCAGAGATGACCGTGGTAGATGCGGTGGAGAAGGGAAAAAACAGAGTGCAGAGGACAGTTTCTGGTGCTTGACGTGAGGCAAGGGGAAGGTTCAGCCCAGCAGTGGCTGTTACCCCTGGAGCCTTTTTCTTTGCGAGCAGCTGCTGCAAGTGGGCGAGGGAGCTGCGAGAGTGCATCACGTGAGGAGGGCACGTCTCTCGGAGAAGGAAGCTGCCTAGGCGCAGTGTGTTGTGCTCAGTTTCAAGGCTGCTTAGAGAAGGGGGACTTGAAGAACGCCTTCTTTCTGGACGCGTCCTTCTGCGTGCGCTCAAGCTGCGTGGACTCTGCAACGCTGCGGGTGGAAGAAACTGTTGCTGGCCAGCTTGTGCGATGGAGTGCAACGGCTGCGCCTTACTCTCTGAAGCTGCCGCAGCATTCTCAGCTGCATGTGCTCGTGAAGCAGCTTCGTGCTGAACTTACGCAATTCGGTGCACTGAGTGCATGAGCCCGGTGGCCGGCTGCTTCGTTCTTCGCCTTCTGTGCTCTGGACAGAAGTGAAGCGCAGCGATGGCTCGGAGCTGTCCCGCTCTTCAGAGTGTATACTGCACGCATGCACAGGGTTCGGTGCAGGGATTTTCCTCAGCTCGAGGGCCAATCATTTTTCTTGCTGCTTTACAGTGTCCAAACCGTGTGTGTAGCTCTCGCTCAGCCAAATGCTTCAGGAGAGAAGCACTTGCTGGATTAGCCTTTGGCTGGCCAAGACTTTCAACACAGCACCACAATCCGGGCGACGACGAGCGGAAAGGAGGAACATCTTTTCGTCCTGGCACCTTCTTCTGGGCGAGACGTCTATCCGCCTCTTTGCTCTCTGCAAGGCTGCAAGGTGCGTGCTGGTACTTGGAAGCGAGAAGAAGGCGGCAGAGAGCACCGCCGTCTGACGGCGCTGTGCAGGCTGGAAAGGAAAGAAGGCTACCCCTGGAATGTGCTGCAAATCCAAGTTTCCACGCATCGGGGGCAAGCTCTGGGGAAGCTCGTTGAGCTCAACCTGTTCTCTGTGCCAGACGTAGCCGAGAAGCTTTCCGTTAAGGTTCAGGCTACAAGGCAGACCGAACGTGCTGCTACCTAGCGCTGAGAGAGAAAGTGCATATAGCCCAGGCGTGTTTCGGCAGAAGCAGCAGCCTGGAGGCTTTCGCTGCCGGCACCGTGCTCTCTGGGCGAGAAGCAGACGACTGTTGGCCTCCAGCAAAACGAAAGCGCGACGTGCTACGAAGAGCATGAGAACGAAGGCAGAGCAGCGGGCCGCTGTGCGAATCGCCCAGGCTGCAAGAGGAAGCGTGCGTGGCACTCGCTTGTTTGCGGATTCACTTTAGCAGTCGGAAGCAGAAAGTTCAACTTGCGGCTACTTGTGCTGCTACCTATTTCTCTTCCAGTATTCCCTGGAACCAATTCCGCTAGCTTCATGCTTGGAGATGCAGAGATGACCGTGGTAGATGCGGTGGAGAAGGGAAAAAACAGAGTGCAGAGGACAGTTTCTGGTGCTTGACGTGAGGCAAGGGGAAGGTTCAGCCCAGCAGTGGCTGTTACCCCTGGAGCCTTTTTCTTTGCGAGCAGCTGCTGCAAGTGGGCGAGGGAGCTGCGAGAGTGCATCACGTGAGGAGGGCACGTCTCTCGGAGAAGGAAGCTGCCTAGGCGCAGTGTGTTGTGCTCAGTTTCAAGGCTGCTTAGAGAAGGGGGACTTGAAGAACGCCTTCTTTCTGGACGCGTCCTTCTGCGTGCGCTCAAGCTGCGTGGACTCTGCAACGCTGCGGGTGGAAGAAACTGTTGCTGGCCAGCTTGTGCGATGGAGTGCAACGGCTGCGCCTTACTCTCTGAAGCTGCCGCAGCATTCTCAGCTGCATGTGCTTGTGAAGCAGCTTCGTGCTGAACTTACGCAATTCGGTGCACTGAGTGCATGAGCCCGGTGGCCGGCTGCTTCGTTCTTCGCCTTCTGTGCTCTGGACAGAAGTGAAGCGCAGCGATGGCTCGGAGCTGTCCCGCTCTTCAGAGTGTATACTGCACGCATGCACAGGGTTCGGTGCAGGGATTTTCCTCAGCTCGAGGGCCAATCATTTTTCTTGCTGCTTTACAGTGTCCAAACCGTGTGTGTAGCTCTGGCTCAGCCAAATGCTTCAGGAGAGAAGCACTTGCTGGATTAGCCTTTGGCTGGCCAAGACTTTCAACACAGCACCACAATCCGGGCGACGACGAGCGGAAAGGAGGAACATCTTTTCGTCCTGGCACCTTCTTCTGGGCGAGACGTCTATCCGCCTCTTTGCTCTCTGCAAGGCTGCAAGGTGCGTGCTGGTACTTGGAAGCGAGAAGAAGGCGGCAGAGAGCACCGCCGTCTGACGGCGCTGTGCAGGCTGGAAAGGAAAGAAGGCTACCCCTGGAATGTGCTGCAAATCCAAGTTTCCACGCATCGGGGGCAAGCTCTGGGGAAGCTCGTTGAGCTCAACCTGTTCTCTGTGCCAGACGTAGCCGAGAAGCTTTCCGTTAAGGTTCAGGCTACAAGGCAGACCGAACGTGCTGCTACCTAGCGCTGAGAGAGAAAGTGCATATTAGCCCAGGCGTGTTTCGGCAGAAGCAGCAGCCTGGAGGCTTTCGCTGCCGGCACCGTGCTCTCTGGGCGAGAAGCAGACGACTGTTGGCCTCCAGCAAAACGAAAGCGCGACGTGCTACGAAGAGCATGAGAACGAAGGCAGAGCAGCGGGCCGCTGTGCGAATCGCCCAGGCTGCAAGAGGAAGCGTGCGTGGCACTCGCTTGTTTGCGGATTCACTTTAGCAGTCGGAAGCAGAAAGTTCAACTTGCGGCTACTTGTGCTGCTACCTATTTCTCTTCCAGTATTCCCTGGAACCAATTCCGCTAGCTTCATGCTTGGAGATGCAGAGATGACCGTGGTAGATGCGGTGGAGAAGGGAAAAAACAGAGTGCAGAGGACAGTTTCTGGTGCTTGACGTGAGGCAAGGGGAAGGTTCAGCCCAGCAGTGGCTGTTACCCCTGGAGGCTTTTTCTTTGCGAGCAGCTGCTGCAAGTGGGCGAGGGAGCTGCGAGAGTGCATCACGTGAGGAGGGCACGTCTCTCGGAGAAGGAAGCTGCCTAGGCGCAGTGTGTTGTGCTCAGTTTCAAGGCTGCTTAGAGAAGGGGGACTTGAAGAACGCCTTCTTTCTGGACGCGTCCTTCTGCGTGCGCTCAAGCTGCGTGGACTCTGCAACGCTGCGGGTGGAAGAAACTGTTGCTGGCCAGCTTGTGCGATGGAGTGCAACGGCTGCGCCTTACTCTCTGAAGCTGCCGCAGCATTCTCAGCTGCATGTGCTTGTGAAGCAGCTTCGTGCTGAACTTACGCAATTCGGTGCACTGAGTGCATGAGCCCGGTGGCCGGCTGCTTCGTTCTTCGCCTTCTGTGCTCTGGACAGAAGTGAAGCGCAGCGATGGCTCGGAGCTGTCCCGCTCTTCAGAGTGTATACTGCACGCATGCACAGGGTTCGGTGCAGGGATTTTCCTCAGCTCGAGGGCCAATCATTTTTCTTGCTGCTTTACAGTGTCCAAACCGTGTGTGTAGCTCTCGCTCAGCCAAATGCTTCAGGAGAGAAGCACTTGCTGGATTAGCCTTTGGCTGGCCAAGACTTTCAACACAGCACCACAATCCGGGCGACGACGAGCGGAAAGGAGGAACATCTTTTCGTCCTGGCACCTTCTTCTGGGCGAGACGTCTATCCGCCTCTTTGCTCTCTGCAAGGCTGCAAGGTGCGTGCTGGTACTTGGAAGCGAGAAGAAGGCGGCAGAGAGCACCGCCGTCTGACGGCGCTGTGCAGGCTGGAAAGGAAAGAAGGCTACCCCTGGAATGTGCTGCTAATCCAAGTTTCCACGCATCGGGGGCAAGCTCTGGGGAAGCTCGTTGAGCTCCACCTGTTCTCTGTGCCAGACGTAGCCGAGAAGCTTTCCGTTAAGGTTCAGGCTACAAGGCAGACCGAACGTGCTGCTACCTAGCGCTGAGAGAGAAAGTGCATATAGCCCAGGCGTGTTTCGGCAGAAGCAGCAGCCTGGAGGCTTTCGCTGCCGGCACCGTGCTCTCTGGGCGAGAAGCAGACGACTGTTGGCCTCCAGCAAAACGAAAGCGCGACGTGCTACGAAGAGCATGAGAACGAAGGCAGAGCAGCGGGCCGCTGTGCGAATCGCCCAGGCTGCAAGAGGAAGCGTGCGTGGCACTCGCTTGTTTGCGGATTCACTTTAGCAGTCGGAAGCAGAAAGTTCAACTTGCGGCTACTTGTGCTGCTACCTATTTCTCTTCCAGTATTCCCTGGAACCAATTCCGCTAGCTTCATGCTTGGAGATGCAGAGATGACCGTGGTAGATGCGGTGGAGAAGGGAAAAAACAGAGTGCAGAGGACAGTTTCTGGTGCTTGACGTGAGGCAAGGGGAAGGTTCAGCCCAGCAGCGGCTGTTACCCCTGGAGCCTTTTTCTTTGCGAGCAGCTGCTGCAAGTGGGCGAGGGAGCTGCGAGAGTGCATCACGTGAGGAGGGCACGTCTCTCGGAGAAGGAAGCTGCCTAGGCGCAGTGTGTTGTGCTCAGTTTCAAGGCTGCTTAGAGAAGGGGGACTTGAAGAACGCCTTCTTTCTGGACGCGTCCTTCTGCGTGCGCTCAAGCTGCGTGGACTCTGCAACGCTGCGGGTGGAAGAAACTGTTGCTGGCCAGCTTGTGCGATGGAGTGCAACGGCTGCGCCTTACTCTCTGAAGCTGCCGCAGCATTCTCAGCTGCATGTGCTTGTGAAGCAGCTTCGTGCTGAACTTACGCAATTCGGTGCACTGAGTGCATGAGCCCGGTGGCCGGCTGCTTCGTTCTTCGCCTTCTGTGCTCTGGACAGAAGTGAAGCGCAGCGATGGCTCGGAGCTGTCCCGCTCTTCAGAGTGTATACTGCACGCATGCACAGGGTTCGGTGCAGGGATTTTCCTCAGCTCGAGGGCCAATCATTTTTCTTGCTGCTTTACAGTGTCCAAACCGTGTGTGTAGCTCTCGCTCAGCCAAATGCTTCAGGAGAGAAGCACTTGCTGGATTAGCCTTTGGCTGGCCAAGACTTTCAACACAGCACCACAATCCGGGCGACGACGAGCGGAAAGGAGGAACATCTTTTCGTCCTGGCACCTTCTTCTGGGCGAGACGTCTATCCGCCTCTTTGCTCTCTGCAAGGCTGCAAGGTGCGTGCTGGTACTTGGAAGCGAGAAGAAGGCGGCAGAGAGCACCGCCGTCTGACGGCGCTGTGCAGGCTGGAAAGGAAAGAAGGCTACCCCTGGAATGTGCTGCTAATCCAAGTTTCCACGCATCGGGGGCAAGCTCTGGGGAAGCTCGTTGAGCTCCACCTGTTCTCTGTGCCAGACGTAGCCGAGAAGCTTTCCGTTAAGGTTCAGGCTACAAGGCAGACCGAACGTGCTGCTACCTAGCGCTGAGAGAGAAAGTGCATATAGCCCAGGCGTGTTTCGGCAGAAGCAGCAGCCTGGAGGCTTTCGCTGCCGGCACCGTGCTCTCTGGGCGAGAAGCAGACGACTGTTGGCCTCCAGCAAAACGAAAGCGCGACGTGCTACGAAGAGCATGAGAACGAAGGCAGAGCAGCGGGCCGCTGTGCGAATCGCCCAGGCTGCAAGAGGAAGCGTGCGTGGCACTCGCTTGTTTGCGGATTCACTTTAGCAGTCGGAAGCAGAAAGTTCAACTTGCGGCTACTTGTGCTGCTACCTATTTCTCTTCCAGTATTCCCTGGAACCAATTCCGCTAGCTTCATGCTTGGAGATGCAGAGATGACCGTGGTAGATGCGGTGGAGAAGGGAAAAAACAGAGTGCAGAGGACAGTTTCTGGTGCTTGACGTGAGGCAAGGGGAAGGTTCAGCCCAGCAGTGGCTGTTACCCCTGGAGCCTTTTTCTTTGCGAGCAGCTGCTGCAAGTGGGCGAGGGAGCTGCGAGAGTGCATCACGTGAGGAGGGCACGTCTCTCGGAGAAGGAAGCTGCCTAGGCGCAGTGTGTTGTGCTCAGTTTCAAGGCTGCTTAGAGAAGGGGGACTTGAAGAACGCCTTCTTTCTGGACGCGTCCTTCTGCGTGCGCTCAAGCTGCGTGGACTCTGCAACGCTGCGGGTGGAAGAAACTGTTGCTGGCCAGCTTGTGCGATGGAGTGCAACGGCTGCGCCTTACTCTCTGAAGCTGCCGCAGCATTCTCAGCTGCATGTGCTCGTGAAGCAGCTTCGTGCTGAACTTACGCAATTCGGTGCACTGAGTGCATGAGCCCGGTGGCCGGCTGCTTCGTTCTTCGCCTTCTGTGCTCTGGACAGAAGTGAAGCGCAGCGATGGCTCGGAGCTGTCCCGCTCTTCAGAGTGTATACTGCACGCATGCACAGGGTTCGGTGCAGGGATTTTCCTCAGCTCGAGGGCCAATCATTTTTCTTGCTGCTTTACAGTGTCCAAACCGTGTGTGTAGCTCTCGCTCAGCCAAATGCTTCAGGAGAGAAGCACTTGCTGGATTAGCCTTTGGCTGGCCAAGACTTTCAACACAGCACCACAATCCGGGCGACGACGAGCGGAAAGGAGGAACATCTTTTCGTCCTGGCACCTTCTTCTGGGCGAGACGTCTATCCGCCTCTTTGCTCTCTGCAAGGCTGCAAGGTGCGTGCTGGTACTTGGAAGCGAGAAGAAGGCGGCAGAGAGCACCGCCGTCTGACGGCGCTGTGCAGGCTGGAAAGGAAAGAAGGCTACCCCTGGAATGTGCTGCAAATCCAAGTTTCCACGCATCGGGGGCAAGCTCTGGGGAAGCTCGTTGAGCTCAACCTGTTCTCTGTGCCAGACGTAGCCGAGAAGCTTTCCGTTAAGGTTCAGGCTACAAGGCAGACCGAATGTGCTGCTACCTAGCGCTGAGAGAGAAAGTGCATATAGCCCAGGCGTGTTTCGGCAGAAGCAGCAGCCTGGAGGCTTTCGCTGCCGGCACCGTGCTCTCTGGGCGAGAAGCAGACGACTGTTGGCCTCCAGCAAAACGAAAGCGCGACGTGCTACGAAGAGCATGAGAACGAAGGCAGAGCAGCGGGCCGCTGTGCGAATCGCCCAGGCTGCAAGAGGAAGCGTGCGTGGCACTCGCTTGTTTGCGGATTCACTTTAGCAGTCGGAAGCAGAAAGTTCAACTTGCGGCTACTTGTGCTGCTACCTATTTCTCTTCCAGTATTCCCTGGAACCAATTCCGCTAGCTTCATGCTTGGAGATGCAGAGATGACCGTGGTAGATGCGGTGGAGAAGGGAAAAAACAGAGTGCAGAGGACAGTTTCTGGTGCTTGACGTGAGGCAAGGGGAAGGTTCAGCCCAGCAGCGGCTGTTACCCCTGGAGCCTTTTTCTTTGCGAGCAGCTGCTGCAAGTGGGCGAGGGAGCTGCGAGAGTGCATCACGTGAGGAGGGCACGTCTCTCGGAGAAGGAAGCTGCCTAGGCGCAGTGTGTTGTGCTCAGTTTCAAGGCTGCTTAGAGAAGGGGGACTTGAAGAACGCCTTCTTTCTGGACGCGTCCTTCTGCGTGCGCTCAAGCTGCGTGGACTCTGCAACGCTGCGGGTGGAAGAAACTGTTGCTGGCCAGCTTGTGCGATGGAGTGCAACGGCTGCGCCTTACTCTCTGAAGCTGCCGCAGCATTCTCAGCTGCATGTGCTTGTGAAGCAGCTTCGTGCTGAACTTACGCAATTCGGTGCACTGAGTGCATGAGCCCGGTGGCCGGCTGCTTCGTTCTTCGCCTTCTGTGCTCTGGACAGAAGTGAAGCGCAGCGATGGCTCGGAGCTGTCCCGCTCTTCAGAGTGTATACTGCACGCATGCACAGGGTTCGGTGCAGGGATTTTCCTCAGCTCGAGGGCCAATCATTTTTCTTGCTGCTTTACAGTGTCCAAACCGTGTGTGTAGCTCTCGCTCAGCCAAATGCTTCAGGAGAGAAGCACTTGCTGGATTAGCCTTTGGCTGGCCAAGACTTTCAACACAGCACCACAATCCGGGCGACGACGAGCGGAAAGGAGGAACATCTTTTCGTCCTGGCACCTTCTTCTGGGCGAGACGTCTATCCGCCTCTTTGCTCTCTGCAAGGCTGCAAGGTGCGTGCTGGTACTTGGAAGCGAGAAGAAGGCGGCAGAGAGCACCGCCGTCTGACGGCGCTGTGCAGGCTGGAAAGGAAAGAAGGCTACCCCTGGAATGTGCTGCAAATCCAAGTTTCCACGCATCGGGGGCAAGCTCTGGGGAAGCTCGTTGAGCTCAACCTGTTCTCTGTGCCAGACGTAGCCGAGAAGCTTTCCGTTAAGGTTCAGGCTACAAGGCAGACCGAACGTGCTGCTACCTAGCGCTGAGAGAGAAAGTGCATATTAGCCCAGGCGTGTTTCGGCAGAAGCAGCAGCCTGGAGGCTTTCGCTGCCGGCACCGTGCTCTCTGGGCGAGAAGCAGACGACTGTTGGCCTCCAGCAAAACGAAAGCGCGACGTGCTACGAAGAGCATGAGAACGAAGGCAGAGCAGCGGGCCGCTGTGCGAATCGCCCAGGCTGCAAGAGGAAGCGTGCGTGGCACTCGCTTGTTTGCGGATTCACTTTAGCAGTCGGAAGCAGAAAGTTCAACTTGCGGCTACTTGTGCTGCTACCTATTTCTCTTCCAGTATTCCCTGGAACCAATTCCGCTAGCTTCATGCTTGGAGATGCAGAGATGACCGTGGTAGATGCGGTGGAGAAGGGAAAAAACAGAGTGCAGAGGACAGTTTCTGGTGCTTGACGTGAGGCAAGGGGAAGGTTCAGCCCAGCAGCGGCTGTTACCCCTGGAGCCTTTTTCTTTGCGAGCAGCTGCTGCAAGTGGGCGAGGGAGCTGCGAGAGTGCATCACGTGAGGAGGGCACGTCTCTCGGAGAAGGAAGCTGCCTAGGCGCAGTGTGTTGTGCTCAGTTTCAAGGCTGCTTAGAGAAGGGGGACTTGAAGAACGCCTTCTTTCTGGACGCGTCCTTCTGCGTGCGCTCAAGCTGCGTGGACTCTGCAACGCTGCGGGTGGAAGAAACTGTTGCTGGCCAGCTTGTGCGATGGAGTGCAACGGCTGCGCCTTACTCTCTGAAGCTGCCGCAGCATTCTCAGCTGCATGTGCTTGTGAAGCAGCTTCGTGCTGAACTTACGCAATTCGGTGCACTGAGTGCATGAGCCCGGTGGCCGGCTGCTTCGTTCTTCGCCTTCTGTGCTCTGGACAGAAGTGAAGCGCAGCGATGGCTCGGAGCTGTCCCGCTCTTCAGAGTGTATACTGCACGCATGCACAGGGTTCGGTGCAGGGATTTTCCTCAGCTCGAGGGCCAATCATTTTTCTTGCTGCTTTACAGTGTCCAAACCGTGTGTGTAGCTCTCGCTCAGCCAAATGCTTCAGGAGAGAAGCACTTGCTGGATTAGCCTTTGGCTGGCCAAGACTTTCAACACAGCACCACAATCCGGGCGACGACGAGCGGAAAGGAGGAACATCTTTTCGTCCTGGCACCTTCTTCTGGGCGAGACGTCTATCCGCCTCTTTGCTCTCTGCAAGGCTGCAAGGTGCGTGCTGGTACTTGGAAGCGAGAAGAAGGCGGCAGAGAGCACCGCCGTCTGACGGCGCTGTGCAGGCTGGAAAGGAAAGAAGGCTACCCCTGGAATGTGCTGCAAATCCAAGTTTCCACGCATCGGGGGCAAGCTCTGGGGAAGCTCGTTGAGCTCCACCTGTTCTCTGTGCCAGACGTAGCCGAGAAGCTTTCCGTTAAGGTTCAGGCTACAAGGCAGACCGAATGTGCTGCTACCTAGCGCTGAGAGAGAAAGTGCATATAGCCCAGGCGTGTTTCGGCAGAAGCAGCAGCCTGGAGGCTTTCGCTGCCGGCACCGTGCTCTCTGGGCGAGAAGCAGACGACTGTTGGCCTCCAGCAAAACGAAAGCGCGACGTGCTACGAAGAGCATGAGAACGAAGGCAGAGCAGCGGGCTGCTGTGCGAATCGCCCAGGCTGCAAGAGGAAGCGTGCGTGGCACTCGCTTGTTTGCGGATTCACTTTAGCAGTCGGAAGCAGAAAGTTCAACTTGCGGCTACTTGTGCTGCTACCTATTTCTCTTCCAGTATTCTCTGGAACCAATTCCGCTAGCTTCATGCTTGGAGATGCAGAGATGACCGTGGTAGATGCGGTGGAGAAGGGAAAAAACAGAGTGCAGAGGACAGTTTCTGGTGCTTGACGTGAGGCAAGGGGAAGGTTCAGCCCAGCAGTGGCTGTTACCCCTGGAGCCTTTTTCTTTGCGAGCAGCTGCTGCAAGTGGGCGAGGGAGCTGCGAGAGTGCATCACGTGAGGAGGGCACGTCTCTCGGAGAAGGAAGCTGCCTAGGCGCAGTGTGTTGTGCTCAGTTTCAAGGCTGCTTAGAGAAGGGGGACTTGAAGAACGCCTTCTTTCTGGACGCGTCCTTCTGCGTGCGCTCAAGCTGCGTGGACTCTGCAACGCTGCGGGTGGAAGAAACTGTTGCTGGCCAGCTTGTGCGATGGAGTGCAACGGCTGCGCCTTACTCTCTGAAGCTGCCGCAGCATTCTCAGCTGCATGTGCTTGTGAAGCAGCTTCGTGCTGAACTTACGCAATTCGGTGCACTGAGTGCATGAGCCCGGTGGCCGGCTGCTTCGTTCTTCGCCTTCTGTGCTCTGGACAGAAGTGAAGCGCAGCGATGGCTCGGAGCTGTCCCGCTCTTCAGAGTGTATACTGCACGCATGCACAGGGTTCGGTGCAGGGATTTTCCTCAGCTCGAGGGCCAATCATTTTTCTTGCTGCTTTACAGTGTCCAAACCGTGTGTGTAGCTCTCGCTCAGCCAAATGCTTCAGGAGAGAAGCACTTGCTGGATTAGCCTTTGGCTGGCCAAGACTTTCAACACAGCACCACAATCCGGGCGACGACGAGCGGAAAGGAGGAACATCTTTTCGTCCTGGCACCTTCTTCTGGGCGAGACGTCTATCCGCCTCTTTGCTCTCTGCAAGGCTGCAAGGTGCGTGCTGGTACTTGGAAGCGAGAAGAAGGCGGCAGAGAGCACCGCCGTCTGACGGCGCTGTGCAGGCTGGAAAGGAAAGAAGGCTACCCCTGGAATGTGCTGCAAATCCAAGTTTCCACGCATCGGGGGCAAGCTCTGGGGAAGCTCGTTGAGCTCAACCTGTTCTCTGTGCCAGACGTAGCCGAGAAGCTTTCCGTTAAGGTTCAGGCTACAAGGCAGACCGAACGTGCTGCTACCTAGCGCTGAGAGAGAAAGTGCATATTAGCCCAGGCGTGTTTCGGCAGAAGCAGCAGCCTGGAGGCTTTCGCTGCCGGCACCGTGCTCTCTGGGCGAGAAGCAGACGACTGTTGGCCTCCAGCAAAACGAAAGCGCGACGTGCTACGAAGAGCATGAGAACGAAGGCAGAGCAGCGGGCCGCTGTGCGAATCGCCCAGGCTGCAAGAGGAAGCGTGCGTGGCACTCGCTTGTTTGCGGATTCACTTTAGCAGTCGGAAGCAGAAAGTTCAACTTGCGGCTACTTGTGCTGCTACCTATTTCTCTTCCAGTATTCCCTGGAACCAATTCCGCTAGCTTCATGCTTGGAGATGCAGAGATGACCGTGGTAGATGCGGTGGAGAAGGGAAAAAACAGAGTGCAGAGGACAGTTTCTGGTGCTTGACGTGAGGCAAGGGGAAGGTTCAGCCCAGCAGCGGCTGTTACCCCTGGAGCCTTTTTCTTTGCGAGCAGCTGCTGCAAGTGGGCGAGGGAGCTGCGAGAGTGCATCACGTGAGGAGGGCACGTCTCTCGGAGAAGGAAGCTGCCTAGGCGCAGTGTGTTGTGCTCAGTTTCAAGGCTGCTTAGAGAAGGGGGACTTGAAGAACGCCTTCTTTCTGGACGCGTCCTTCTGCGTGCGCTCAAGCTGCGTGGACTCTGCAACGCTGCGGGTGGAAGAAACTGTTGCTGGCCAGCTTGTGCGATGGAGTGCAACGGCTGCGCCTTACTCTCTGAAGCTGCCGCAGCATTCTCAGCTGCATGTGCTTGTGAAGCAGCTTCGTGCTGAACTTACGCAATTCGGTGCACTGAGTGCATGAGCCCGGTGGCCGGCTGCTTCGTTCTTCGCCTTCTGTGCTCTGGACAGAAGTGAAGCGCAGCGATGGCTCGGAGCTGTCCCGCTCTTCAGAGTGTATACTGCACGCATGCACAGGGTTCGGTGCAGGGATTTTCCTCAGCTCGAGGGCCAATCATTTTTCTTGCTGCTTTACAGTGTCCAAACCGTGTGTGTAGCTCTCGCTCAGCCAAATGCTTCAGGAGAGAAGCACTTGCTGGATTAGCCTTTGGCTGGCCAAGACTTTCAACACAGCACCACAATCCGGGCGACGACGAGCGGAAAGGAGGAACATCTTTTCGTCCTGGCACCTTCTTCTGGGCGAGACGTCTATCCGCCTCTTTGCTCTCTGCAAGGCTGCAAGGTGCGTGCTGGTACTTGGAAGCGAGAAGAAGGCGGCAGAGAGCACCGCCGTCTGACGGCGCTGTGCAGGCTGGAAAGGAAAGAAGGCTACCCCTGGAATGTGCTGCAAATCCAAGTTTCCACGCATCGGGGGCAAGCTCTGGGGAAGCTCGTTGAGCTCAACCTGTTCTCTGTGCCAGACGTAGCCGAGAAGCTTTCCGTTAAGGTTCAGGCTACAAGGCAGACCGAATGTGCTGCTACCTAGCGCTGAGAGAGAAAGTGCATATAGCCCAGGCGTGTTTCGGCAGAAGCAGCAGCCTGGAGGCTTTCGCTGCCGGCACCGTGCTCTCTGGGCGAGAAGCAGACGACTGTTGGCCTCCAGCAAAACGAAAGCGCGACGTGCTACGAAGAGCATGAGAACGAAGGCAGAGCAGCGGGCCGCTGTGCGAATCGCCCAGGCTGCAAGAGGAAGCGTGCGTGGCACTCGCTTGTTTGCGGATTCACTTTAGCAGTCGGAAGCAGAAAGTTCAACTTGCGGCTACTTGTGCTGCTACCTATTTCTCTTCCAGTATTCCCTGGAACCAATTCCGCTAGCTTCATGCTTGGAGATGCAGAGATGACCGTGGTAGATGCGGTGGAGAAGGGAAAAAACAGAGTGCAGAGGACAGTTTCTGGTGCTTGACGTGAGGCAAGGGGAAGGTTCAGCCCAGCAGTGGCTGTTACCCCTGGAGGCTTTTTCTTTGCGAGCAGCTGCTGCAAGTGGGCGAGGGAGCTGCGAGAGTGCATCACGTGAGGAGGGCACGTCTCTCGGAGAAGGAAGCTGCCTAGGCGCAGTGTGTTGTGCTCAGTTTCAAGGCTGCTTAGAGAAGGGGGACTTGAAGAACGCCTTCTTTCTGGACGCGTCCTTCTGCGTGCGCTCAAGCTGCGTGGACTCTGCAACGCTGCGGGTGGAAGAAACTGTTGCTGGCCAGCTTGTGCGATGGAGTGCAACGGCTGCGCCTTACTCTCTGAAGCTGCCGCAGCATTCTCAGCTGCATGTGCTTGTGAAGCAGCTTCGTGCTGAACTTACGCAATTCGGTGCACTGAGTGCATGAGCCCGGTGGCCGGCTGCTTCGTTCTTCGCCTTCTGTGCTCTGGACAGAAGTGAAGCGCAGCGATGGCTCGGAGCTGTCCCGCTCTTCAGAGTGTATACTGCACGCATGCACAGGGTTCGGTGCAGGGATTTTCCTCAGCTCGAGGGCCAATCATTTTTCTTGCTGCTTTACAGTGTCCAAACCGTGTGTGTAGCTCTCGCTCAGCCAAATGCTTCAGGAGAGAAGCACTTGCTGGATTAGCCTTTGGCTGGCCAAGACTTTCAACACAGCACCACAATCCGGGCGACGACGAGCGGAAAGGAGGAACATCTTTTCGTCCTGGCACCTTCTTCTGGGCGAGACGTCTATCCGCCTCTTTGCTCTCTGCAAGGCTGCAAGGTGCGTGCTGGTACTTGGAAGCGAGAAGAAGGCGGCAGAGAGCACCGCCGTCTGACGGCGCTGTGCAGGCTGGAAAGGAAAGAAGGCTACCCCTGGAATGTGCTGCAAATCCAAGTTTCCACGCATCGGGGGCAAGCTCTGGGGAAGCTCGTTGAGCTCCACCTGTTCTCTGTGCCAGACGTAGCCGAGAAGCTTTCCGTTAAGGTTCAGGCTACAAGGCAGACCGAATGTGCTGCTACCTAGCGCTGAGAGAGAAAGTGCATATAGCCCAGGCGTGTTTCGGCAGAAGCAGCAGCCTGGAGGCTTTCGCTGCCGGCACCGTGCTCTCTGGGCGAGAAGCAGACGACTGTTGGCCTCCAGCAAAACGAAAGCGCGACGTGCTACGAAGAGCATGAGAACGAAGGCAGAGCAGCGGGCTGCTGTGCGAATCGCCCAGGCTGCAAGAGGAAGCGTGCGTGGCACTCGCTTGTTTGCGGATTCACTTTAGCAGTCGGAAGCAGAAAGTTCAACTTGCGGCTACTTGTGCTGCTACCTATTTCTCTTCCAGTATTCCCTGGAACCAATTCCGCTAGCTTCATGCTTGGAGATGCAGAGATGACCGTGGTAGATGCGGTGGAGAAGGGAAAAAACAGAGTGCAGAGGACAGTTTCTGGTGCTTGACGTGAGGCAAGGGGAAGGTTCAGCCCAGCAGTGGCTGTTACCCCTGGAGCCTTTTTCTTTGCGAGCAGCTGCTGCAAGTGGGCGAGGGAGCTGCGAGAGTGCATCACGTGAGGAGGGCACGTCTCTCGGAGAAGGAAGCTGCCTAGGCGCAGTGTGTTGTGCTCAGTTTCAAGGCTGCTTAGAGAAGGGGGACTTGAAGAACGCCTTCTTTCTGGACGCGTCCTTCTGCGTGCGCTCAAGCTGCGTGGACTCTGCAACGCTGCGGGTGGAAGAAACTGTTGCTGGCCAGCTTGTGCGATGGAGTGCAACGGCTGCGCCTTACTCTCTGAAGCTGCCGCAGCATTCTCAGCTGCATGTGCTTGTGAAGCAGCTTCGTGCTGAACTTACGCAATTCGGTGCACTGAGTGCATGAGCCCGGTGGCCGGCTGCTTCGTTCTTCGCCTTCTGTGCTCTGGACAGAAGTGAAGCGCAGCGATGGCTCGGAGCTGTCCCGCTCTTCAGAGTGTATACTGCACGCATGCACAGGGTTCGGTGCAGGGATTTTCCTCAGCTCGAGGGCCAATCATTTTTCTTGCTGCTTTACAGTGTCCAAACCGTGTGTGTAGCTCTCGCTCAGCCAAATGCTTCAGGAGAGAAGCACTTGCTGGATTAGCCTTTGGCTGGCCAAGACTTTCAACACAGCACCACAATCCGGGCGACGACGAGCGGAAAGGAGGAACATCTTTTCGTCCTGGCACCTTCTTCTGGGCGAGACGTCTATCCGCCTCTTTGCTCTCTGCAAGGCTGCAAGGTGCGTGCTGGTACTTGGAAGCGAGAAGAAGGCGGCAGAGAGCACCGCCGTCTGACGGCGCTGTGCAGGCTGGAAAGGAAAGAAGGCTACCCCTGGAATGTGCTGCAAATCCAAGTTTCCACGCATCGGGGGCAAGCTCTGGGGAAGCTCGTTGAGCTCAACCTGTTCTCTGTGCCAGACGTAGCCGAGAAGCTTTCCGTTAAGGTTCAGGCTACAAGGCAGACCGAACGTGCTGCTACCTAGCGCTGAGAGAGAAAGTGCATATAGCCCAGGCGTGTTTCGGCAGAAGCAGCAGCCTGGAGGCTTTCGCTGCCGGCACCGTGCTCTCTGGGCGAGAAGCAGACGACTGTTGGCCTCCAGCAAAACGAAAGCGCGACGTGCTACGAAGAGCATGAGAACGAAGGCAGAGCAGCGGGCCGCTGTGCGAATCGCCCAGGCTGCAAGAGGAAGCGTGCGTGGCACTCGCTTGTTTGCGGATTCACTTTAGCAGTCGGAAGCAGAAAGTTCAACTTGCGGCTACTTGTGCTGCTACCTATTTCTCTTCCAGTATTCCCTGGAACCAATTCCGCTAGCTTCATGCTTGGAGATGCAGAGATGACCGTGGTAGATGCGGTGGAGAAGGGAAAAAACAGAGTGCAGAGGACAGTTTCTGGTGCTTGACGTGAGGCAAGGGGAAGGTTCAGCCCAGCAGTGGCTGTTACCCCTGGAGGCTTTTTCTTTGCGAGCAGCTGCTGCAAGTGGGCGAGGGAGCTGCGAGAGTGCATCACGTGAGGAGGGCACGTCTCTCGGAGAAGGAAGCTGCCTAGGCGCAGTGTGTTGTGCTCAGTTTCAAGGCTGCTTAGAGAAGGGGGACTTGAAGAACGCCTTCTTTCTGGACGCGTCCTTCTGCGTGCGCTCAAGCTGCGTGGACTCTGCAACGCTGCGGGTGGAAGAAACTGTTGCTGGCCAGCTTGTGCGATGGAGTGCAACGGCTGCGCCTTACTCTCTGAAGCTGCCGCAGCATTCTCAGCTGCATGTGCTTGTGAAGCAGCTTCGTGCTGAACTTACGCAATTCGGTGCACTGAGTGCATGAGCCCGGTGGCCGGCTGCTTCGTTCTTCGCCTTCTGTGCTCTGGACAGAAGTGAAGCGCAGCGATGGCTCGGAGCTGTCCCGCTCTTCAGAGTGTATACTGCACGCATGCACAGGGTTCGGTGCAGGGATTTTCCTCAGCTCGAGGGCCAATCATTTTTCTTGCTGCTTTACAGTGTCCAAACCGTGTGTGTAGCTCTCGCTCAGCCAAATGCTTCAGGAGAGAAGCACTTGCTGGATTAGCCTTTGGCTGGCCAAGACTTTCAACACAGCACCACAATCCGGGCGACGACGAGCGGAAAGGAGGAACATCTTTTCGTCCTGGCACCTTCTTCTGGGCGAGACGTCTATCCGCCTCTTTGCTCTCTGCAAGGCTGCAAGGTGCGTGCTGGTACTTGGAAGCGAGAAGAAGGCGGCAGAGAGCACCGCCGTCTGACGGCGCTGTGCAGGCTGGAAAGGAAAGAAGGCTACCCCTGGAATGTGCTGCAAATCCAAGTTTCCACGCATCGGGGGCAAGCTCTGGGGAAGCTCGTTGAGCTCCACCTGTTCTCTGTGCCAGACGTAGCCGAGAAGCTTTCCGTTAAGGTTCAGGCTACAAGGCAGACCGAACGTGCTGCTACCTAGCGCTGAGAGAGAAAGTGCATATAGCCCAGGCGTGTTTCGGCAGAAGCAGCAGCCTGGAGGCTTTCGCTGCCGGCACCGTGCTCTCTGGGCGAGAAGCAGACGACTGTTGGCCTCCAGCAAAACGAAAGCGCGACGTGCTACGAAGAGCATGAGAACGAAGGCAGAGCAGCGGGCCGCTGTGCGAATCGCCCAGGCTGCAAGAGGAAGCGTGCGTGGCACTCGCTTGTTTGCGGATTCACTTTAGCAGTCGGAAGCAGAAAGTTCAACTTGCGGCTACTTGTGCTGCTACCTATTTCTCTTCCAGTATTCCCTGGAACCAATTCCGCTAGCTTCATGCTTGGAGATGCAGAGATGACCGTGGTAGATGCGGTGGAGAAGGGAAAAAACAGAGTGCAGAGGACAGTTTCTGGTGCTTGACGTGAGGCAAGGGGAAGGTTCAGCCCAGCAGCGGCTGTTACCCCTGGAGCCTTTTTCTTTGCGAGCAGCTGCTGCAAGTGGGCGAGGGAGCTGCGAGAGTGCATCACGTGAGGAGGGCACGTCTCTCGGAGAAGGAAGCTGCCTAGGCGCAGTGTGTTGTGCTCAGTTTCAAGGCTGCTTAGAGAAGGGGGACTTGAAGAACGCCTTCTTTCTGGACGCGTCCTTCTGCGTGCGCTCAAGCTGCGTGGACTCTGCAACGCTGCGGGTGGAAGAAACTGTTGCTGGCCAGCTTGTGCGATGGAGTGCAACGGCTGCGCCTTACTCTCTGAAGCTGCCGCAGCATTCTCAGCTGCATGTGCTTGTGAAGCAGCTTCGTGCTGAACTTACGCAATTCGGTGCACTGAGTGCATGAGCCCGGTGGCCGGCTGCTTCGTTCTTCGCCTTCTGTGCTCTGGACAGAAGTGAAGCGCAGCGATGGCTCGGAGCTGTCCCGCTCTTCAGAGTGTATACTGCACGCATGCACAGGGTTCGGTGCAGGGATTTTCCTCAGCTCGAGGGCCAATCATTTTTCTTGCTGCTTTACAGTGTCCAAACCGTGTGTGTAGCTCTCGCTCAGCCAAATGCTTCAGGAGAGAAGCACTTGCTGGATTAGCCTTTGGCTGGCCAAGACTTTCAACACAGCACCACAATCCGGGCGACGACGAGCGGAAAGGAGGAACATCTTTTCGTCCTGGCACCTTCTTCTGGGCGAGACGTCTATCCGCCTCTTTGCTCTCTGCAAGGCTGCAAGGTGCGTGCTGGTACTTGGAAGCGAGAAGAAGGCGGCAGAGAGCACCGCCGTCTGACGGCGCTGTGCAGGCTGGAAAGGAAAGAAGGCTACCCCTGGAATGTGCTGCAAATCCAAGTTTCCACGCATCGGGGGCAAGCTCTGGGGAAGCTCGTTGAGCTCAACCTGTTCTCTGTGCCAGACGTAGCCGAGAAGCTTTCCGTTAAGGTTCAGGCTACAAGGCAGACCGAACGTGCTGCTACCTAGCGCTGAGAGAGAAAGTGCATATTAGCCCAGGCGTGTTTCGGCAGAAGCAGCAGCCTGGAGGCTTTCGCTGCCGGCACCGTGCTCTCTGGGCGAGAAGCAGACGACTGTTGGCCTCCAGCAAAACGAAAGCGCGACGTGCTACGAAGAGCATGAGAACGAAGGCAGAGCAGCGGGCCGCTGTGCGAATCGCCCAGGCTGCAAGAGGAAGCGTGCGTGGCACTCGCTTGTTTGCGGATTCACTTTAGCAGTCGGAAGCAGAAAGTTCAACTTGCGGCTACTTGTGCTGCTACCTATTTCTCTTCCAGTATTCCCTGGAACCAATTCCGCTAGCTTCATGCTTGGAGATGCAGAGATGACCGTGGTAGATGCGGTGGAGAAGGGAAAAAACAGAGTGCAGAGGACAGTTTCTGGTGCTTGACGTGAGGCAAGGGGAAGGTTCAGCCCAGCAGTGGCTGTTACCCCTGGAGCCTTTTTCTTTGCGAGCAGCTGCTGCAAGTGGGCGAGGGAGCTGCGAGAGTGCATCACGTGAGGAGGGCACGTCTCTCGGAGAAGGAAGCTGCCTAGGCGCAGTGTGTTGTGCTCAGTTTCAAGGCTGCTTAGAGAAGGGGGACTTGAAGAACGCCTTCTTTCTGGACGCGTCCTTCTGCGTGCGCTCAAGCTGCGTGGACTCTGCAACGCTGCGGGTGGAAGAAACTGTTGCTGGCCAGCTTGTGCGATGGAGTGCAACGGCTGCGCCTTACTCTCTGAAGCTGCCGCAGCATTCTCAGCTGCATGTGCTCGTGAAGCAGCTTCGTGCTGAACTTACGCAATTCGGTGCACTGAGTGCATGAGCCCGGTGGCCGGCTGCTTCGTTCTTCGCCTTCTGTGCTCTGGACAGAAGTGAAGCGCAGCGATGGCTCGGAGCTGTCCCGCTCTTCAGAGTGTATACTGCACGCATGCACAGGGTTCGGTGGCAGGGATTTTCCTCAGCTCGAGGGCCAATCATTTTTCTTGCTGCTTTACAGTGTCCAAACCGTGTGTGTAGCTCTCGCTCAGCAAATGCTTCAGGAGAGAAAGCACTTGCTGGATTAGCCTTTGGCTGGCCAAGACTTTCACACAGCACCACAATCCGGGCGACGACGAGCGGAAAGGAGGAACATCTTTTCGTCCTGGCACCTTCTTCTGGGCGAGACGTCTATCCGCCTCTTTGCTCTCTGCAAGGCTGCAAGGTGCGTGCTGGTACTTGGAAGCGAGAAGAAGGCGGCAGAGAGCACCGCCGTCTGACGGCGCTGTGCAGGCTGGAAAGGAAAGAAGGCTACCCCTGGAATGTGCTGCAAATCCAAGTTTCCACGCATCGGGGCAAGCTCTGGGGAAGCTCGTTGAGCTCAACCTGTCTCTGTGCCAGACGTAGCCGAGAAGCTTTCCGTTAAGGTTCAGGCTACAAGGCAGACCGAATGTGCTGCTACCTAGCGCTGAGAGAGAAAGTGCATATAGCCCAGGCGTGTTTCGCAGAAGCAGCAGCCTGGAGGCTTTCGCTGCCGGCACCGTGCTCTCTGGGCGAGAAGCAGACGACTGTTGGCCTCCAGCAAAACGAAAGCGCGACGTGCTACGAAGAGCATGAGAACGAAGGCAGAGCAGCGGGCCGCTGTGCGAATCGCCCAGTGCTGCAAGAGGAAGCGTGCGTGGCACTCGCTTGTTTGCGGATTCACTTTAGCAGTCGGAAGCAGAAAGTTCAACTTGCGGCTACTTGTGCTGC
>NW_025963357.1:0-20000 GCF_020740725.1 Corvus hawaiiensis | reverse complement strand
TGGCTAAAGGAGGAATGGGCGGGGCCAAGGGCGGGGTGGGCGGGGCCAAGGGCGGGGTGGGCGGGGCTAAGGGCGGAGTGGGCGGGGCTAAAGCCGGAAGGGGCGGGGCGAAAGGGGGGGGCTTGCCGGGGCTCTAGGGGCCGTAGGGGGGAGGCTAAAAGGGGAATGGGCGAGGCAGAATCGTGTATGGGCAGGGCTAAAGGGGGAAAGGCCGTGGCTGAAGGCGGAATGGGCGTGGCTAAAGGGGGAATGGGCGGGGCCGAGGGCGGGGTGGGCGGGGCTAAGGGCGCAGTGGGCGGGGCTAAAGCCGGAAGGGGCGGGGCTAAAGCCGGAAGGGGCGGGGCTAAAGGGAGGGGCTTGCCGGGGCTCTAGGGGCCGTAGGGGGGAGGCTAAAAGGGGAATGGGCGAGGCAGAATCGTGTATGGGCAGGGCTAAAGGGGGAAAGGCCGTGGCTGAAGCGGAATGGGCGTGGCTAAAGGGGGAATGGGCGGGGCCAAGGGCGGGGCGGGCGGGGCTAAGGGCGGAGTGGGCGGGGCTAAAGCCGGAAGGGGCGGGGCTAAAGCCGGAAGGGGCGGGGCTAAAGGGGGGGGCTTGCCGGGGCTCTAGGGGCCGTAGGGGGGAGGCTAAAAGGGGAATGGGCGAGGCAGAATCGTGTATGGGCAGGGCTAAAGGGGGAAAGGCCGTGGCTGAAGGCGGAATGGGCGTGGCTAAAGGGGGAATGGGCGGGGCCAAGGGCGAGGTGGGCGGGGCTAAGGGCGGAGTGGGCGGGGCTAAAGCCGGAAGGGGCGGGGCTAAAGGGGGGGGCTTGCCGGGGCTCTAGGGGCCGTAGGGGGGAGGCTAAAAGGGGAATGGGCGAGGCAGAATCGTGAATGGGCAGGGCTAAAGGGGGAAAGGCCGTGGCTGAAGGCGGAATGGGCGTGGCTAAAGGGGGAATGGGCGGGGCCAAGGGCGGGGTGGGCGGGGCTAAGGGCGGGGTGGGCGGGGCTAAAGCCGGAAGGGGCGGGGCTAAAGGGGGGGGCCTTGCCGGGGCTCTAGGGGCCGTAGGGGGGAGGCTAAAAGGGGAATGGGCGAGGCAGAATCGTGTATGGGCAGGGCTAAAGGGGGAAAGGCCGTGGCTGAAGGCGGAATGGGCGTGGCTAAAGGGGGAATGGGCGGGGCCAAGGGCGCGGTGGGCGGGGCTAAGGGCGGAGTGGGCGGGGCTAAAGCCGGAAGGGGCGGGGCTAAAGCCGGAAGGGGCGGGGCTAAAGGGGGGGGCTTGCCGGGGCTCTAGGGGCCGTAGGGGGGAGGCTAAAAGGGGAATGGGCGAGGCAGAATCGTGTATGGGCAGGGCTAAAGGGGGAAAGGCCGTGGCTGAAGGCGGAATGGGCGTGGCTAAAGGGGGAATGGGCGGGGCCAAGGGCGGGGTGGGCGGGGCTAAGGGCGGAGTGGGCGGGGCTAAAGCCGGAAGGGGCGGGGCTAAAGGGGGGGCTTGCCGGGGCTCTAGGGGCCGTAGGGGGGAGGCTAAAAGGGGAATGGGCGAGGCAGAATCGTGTATGGGCAGGGCTAAAGGGGGAAAGGCCGTGGCTGAAGGCGGAATGGGCGTGGCTAAAGGGAAATGGGCGGGGCCAAGGGCGGGGTGGGCGGGGCCAAGGGCGGGGTGGGCGGGGCTAAAGCCGGAAGGGGCGGGGCTAAAGCCGGAAGGGGCGGGGCTAAAGGGGATGGGCTTGCCGGGGCTCTAGGGGCCGTAGGGGGGAGGCTAAAAGGGGAATGGGCGAGGCAGAATCGTGTATGGGCAGGGCTAAAGGGGGAAAGGCCGTGGCTGAAGGCGGAATGGGCGTGGCTAAAGGGGGAATGGGCGGGGCCAAGGGCGGGGTGGGCGGGGCTAAGGGCGGAGTGGGCGGGGCTAAAGCCGGAAGGGGCGGGGCTAAAGCCGGAAGGGGCGGGGCTAAAGGGGGGGGCCTTGCCGGGGCTCTAGGGGCCGTAGGGGGGAGGCTAAAAGGGGAATGGGCGAGGCAGAATCGTGTATGGGCAGGGCTAAAGGGGGAAAGGCCGTGGCTGAAGGCGGAATGGGCGTGGCTAAAGGGGGAATGGGCGGGGCCAAGGGCGGGGTGGGCGGGGCCAAGGGCGGAGTGGGCGGGGCTAAAGCCGGAAGGGGCGGGGCTAAAGCCGGAAGGGGCGGGGCTAAAGGGGGGGGCTTGCCGGGGCTCTAGGGGCCGTAGGGGGGAGGCTAAAAGGGGAATGGGCGATGCAGAATCGTGTATGGGCAGGGCTAAAGGGGGAAAGGCCGTGGCTAAAGGCGGAATGGGCGTGGCTAAAGGGGGAATGGGCGGGGCCAAGGGCGGGGTGGGCGGGGCTAAGGGCGGAGTGGGCGGGGCTAAAGCCGGAAGGGGCGGGGCTAAAGCCGGAAGGGGCGGGGCTAAAGGAGGGTCTTGCCGGGGCTCTAGGGGCCGTAGGGGGGAGGCTAAAAGGGGAATGGGCGAGGCAGAATCGTGTATAGGCAGGGCTAAAGGGGGAAAGGCCGTGGCTGAAGGCGGAATGGGCGTGGCTAAAGGGAAAATGGGCGGGGCCAAGGGCGGGGTGGGCGGGGCTAAGGGCGGAGTGGGCGGGGCTAAAGCCGGAAGGGGCGGGGCTAAAGGGGGGGGCCTTGCCGGGGCTCTAGGGGCCGTAGGGGGGAGGCTAAAAGGGGAATGGGCGAGGCAGAATCGTGTATGGGCAGGGCTAAAGGGGGAAAGGCCGTGGCTGAAGGCGGAATGGGCGTGGCTAAAGGGGGAATGGGCGGGGCCAAGGGCGGAGTGGGCGGGGCTAAGGGCGGGGTGGGCGGGGCTAAAGCAGGAAGGGGCGGGGCTAAAGCCGGAAGGGGCGGGGCTAAAGGGGGGGCTTGCCGGGGCTCTAGGGGCCGTAGGGGGGAGGCTAAAAGGGGAATGGGCGAGGCAGAATCGTGTATGGGCAGGGCTAAAGGGGGAAAGGCCGTGGCTGAAGGCGGAATGGGCGTGGCTAAAGGGAAAATGGGCAAGGCCAAGGGCGGGGTGGGCGGGGCTGAGGGCGGTGTGGGCGGGGCTAAAGCAGGAAGGGGCGGGGCTAAAGCCGGAAGGGGCGGGGCTAAAGGGGGGGGGCTTGCCGGGGCTCTAGGGGCCGTAGGGGGGAGGCTAAAAGGGGAATGGGCGAGGCAGAATCGTGTATGGGCAGGGCTAAAGGGGGAAAGGCCGTGGCTGAAGGCGGAATGGGCGTGGCTAAAGGGGGAATGGGCGGGGCCAAGGGCGGGGTGGGCGGGGCTAAGGGCGGAGTGGGCGGGGCTAAAGCCGGAAGGGGCGGGGCTAAAGGGGGGGGCTTGACGGGGCTCTAGGGGCCGTAGGGGGGAGGCTAAAAGGGGAATGGGCGAGGCAGAATCGTGTATGGGCAGGGCTAAAGGGGGAAAGGCCGTGGCTGAAGGCGGAATGGGCATGGCTAAAGGGAAAATGGGCGGGGCCAAGGGCGGGGTGGGCGGGGCTAAGGGCGGGGTGGGCGGGGCTAAAGCCGGAAGGGGCGGGGCTAAAGGGGGGGGGTTGCCGGGGCTCTAGGGGCCGTAGGGGGGAGGCTAAAAGGGGAATGGGCGAGGCAGAATCGTGTATGGGCAGGGCTAAAGGGGGAAAGGCCGTGGCTGAAGGCGGAATGGGCGTGGCTAAAGGGGAATGGGCGGGGCCAAGAGCGGGGTGGGCGGGGCTAAGGGCGGAGTGGGCGGGGCTAAAGCCGGAAGGGGCGGGGCGAAAGGGGGGGGCTTGCCGGGGCTCTAGGGGCCGTAGGGGGGAGGCTAAAAGGGGAATGGGCGAGGCAGAATCGTGTATGGGCAGGGCTAAAGGGGGAAAGGCCGTGGCTGAAGGCGGAATGGGCGTGGCTAAAGGGGGAATGGGCGGGGCCAAGGGCGGGGTGGGCGGGGCTAAGGGCGGGGTGGGCGGGGCTAAAGCCGGAAGGGGCGGGGCTAAATCCGGAAGGGGCGGGGCTAAAGGGGGGGGCTTGCCGGGGCTCTAGGGGCCGTAGGGGGGAGGCTAAAAGGGGAATGGGCGAGGCAGAATCGTGTATGGGCAGGGCTAAAGGGGGAAAGGCCGTGGCTGAAGGCGGAATGGGCGTGGCTAAAGGGGGAATGGGCGGGGCCAAGGGCGGGGTGGGCGGGGCTAAGGGCGGAGTGGGCGGGCTAAAGCCGGAAGGGGCGGGGCTAAAGCCGGAAGGGGCGGGGCGAAAGGGGGGGGCTTGCCGGGGCTCTAGGGGCCGTAGGGGGGAGGCTAAAAGGGGAATGGGCGAGGCAGAATCGTGTATGGGCAGGGCTAAAGGGGGAAAGGCCGTAACTGAAGGCGGAATGGGCGTGGCTAAAGGGGGAATGGGCGGGGCCAAGGGCGGGTTGTGCGGGGCTAAGGGCGGGGTGGGCGGGGCTAAAGCCGGAAGGGGCGGGGCTAAAGTCGGAAGGGGAGGGGCTAAAGGGGGGGGCTTGCCGAGGCTCTAGGGGCCGTAGGGGGGAGGCTAAAAGGGGAATGGGCGAGGCAGAATCGTGTATGGGCAGGGCTAAAGGGGGAAAGGCCGTGGCTGAAGGCGGAATGGGCGTGGTTAAAGGGGGAATGGGCGGGGCCAAGGGCGGGGTGGGCGGGGCCAAGGGCGGGGTGGGCGGGGCTAAGGGCGGAGTGGGCGGGGCTAAATCCGGAAGGGGCGGGGCTAAATCCGGAAGGGGCGGGGCTAAAGGGGGGGGCTTGCCGGGGCTCTAGGGGCCGTAGGGGGGAGGCTAAAAGGGGAATGGGCGAGGCAGAATCGTGTATGGGCAGGGCTAAAGGGGGAAAGGCCGTGGCTGAAGGCGGAATGGGCGTGGCTAAAGGGGGAATGGGCGGGGCCAAGGGCGGGGTGGGCGGGGCTAAGGGCGGAGTGGGCGGGCTAAAGCCGGAGTGGGCGGGGCTAAAGCCGGAAGGGGCGGGGCTAAAGGGGGGGGGCTTGCCGGGGCTCTAGGGGCCGTAGGGGGGAGGCTAAAAGGGGAATGGGCGAGGCAGAATCGTGGATGGGCAGGGCTAAAAGGGGAAAGGCCGTGGCTGAAGGCGGAATGGGCGTGGCTAAAGGGGGAATGGGCGGGGCCAAGGGCGGGGTGGGCGGGGCTAAAGCCGGAAGGGGCGGGGCTAAAGCCGGAAGGGGCGGGGCTAAAGGGGGGGGGCTTGCCGGGGCTCTAGGGGCCGTAGGGGGGAGGCTAAAAGGGGAATGGGCGAGGCAGAATCGTGTATGGGCAGGGCTAAAGGAGGAAAGGCCGTGGCTGAAGGCGGAATGGGCGTGGCTAAAGGAGGAATGGGCGGGGCCAAGGGCGGGGTGGGCGGGGCTAAGGGCGCAGTGGGCGGGGCTAAAGCCGGAAGGGGCGGGGCTAAAGCCGGAAGGGGCGGGGCTAAAGGCGGGGGGCTTGCCGGGGCTCTAGGGGCCGTAGGGGGGAGGCTAAAAGGGGAATGGGCGAGGCAGAATCGTGTATGGGCAGGGCTAAAGGGGGAAAGGCCGTGGCTGAAGGCGGAATGGGCGTGGCTAAAGGTAAAATGGGCGGGGCCAAGGGCGGGGTGGGCGGGGCTAAGGGCGGAGTGGGCGGGGCTAAAGCCGGAAGGGGCGGGGCGAAAGGGGGGGGCTTGCCGGGGCTCTAGGGGCCGTAGGGGGGAGGCTAAAAGGGGAATGGGCGAGGCAGAATCGTGTATGGGCAGGGCTAAAGGGGGAAAGGCCGTGGCTGAAGGCGGAATGGGCGTGGCTAAAGGGGGAATGGGCGGGGCCGAGGGCGGGGTGGGCGGGGCTAAGGGCGCAGCGGGCGGGGCTAAAGCCGGAAGGGGCGGGGCTAAAGCCGGAAGGGGCGGGGCTAAAGGGAGGGGCTTGCCGGGGCTCTAGGGGCCGTAGGGGGGAGGCTAAAAGGGGAATGGGCGAGGCAGAATCGTGTATGGGCAGGGCTAAAGGGGGAAAGGCCGTGGCTGAAGGCGGAATGGGCGTGGCTAAAGGGGGAATGGGCGGGGCCAAGGGCGGGGCGGGCGGGGCTAAGGGCGGAGTGGGCGGGGCTAAAGCCGGAAGGGGCGGGGCTAAAGCCGGAAGGGGCGGGGCTAAAGGGGGGGGGGCTTGCCGGGGCTCTAGGGGCCGTAGGGGGGAGGCTAAAAGGGGAATGGGCGAGGCAGAATCGTGTATGGGCAGGGCTAAAGGGGGAAAGGCCGTGGCTGAAGGCGGAATGGGCGTGGCTAAAGGGGGAATGGGCGGGGCCAAGGGCGAGGTGGGCGGGGCTAAGGGCGGAGTGGGCGGGGCTAAAGCCGGAAGGGGCGGGGCTAAAGGGGGGGGGTTGCCGGGGCTCTAGGGGCCGTAGGGGGGAGGCTAAAAGGGGAATGGGCGAGGCAGAATCGTGAATGGGCAGGGCTAAAGGGGGAAAGGCCGTGGCTGAAGGCGGAATGGGCGTGGCTAAAGGGGGAATGGGCGGGGCCAAGGGCGGGGTGGGCGGGGCTAAGGGCGGGGTGGGCGGGGCTAAAGCCGGAAGGGGCGGGGCTAAAGGGGGGGGCCTTGCCGGGGCTCTAGGGGCCGTAGGGGGGAGGCTAAAAGGGGAATGGGCGAGGCAGAATCGTGTATGGGCAGGGCTAAAGGGGGAAAGGCCGTGGCTGAAGGCGGAATGGGCGTGGCTAAAGGGAAAATGGGCGGGGCCAAGGGCGCGGTGGGCGGGGCTAAGGGCGGAGTGGGCGGGGCTAAAGCCGGAAGGGGCGGGGCTAAAGCCGGAAGGGGCGGGGCTAAAGGGGGGGCTTGCCGGGGCTCTAGGGGCCGTAGGGGGGAGGCTAAAAGGGGAATGGGCGAGGCAGAATCGTGTATGGGCAGGGCTAAAGGGGGAAAGGCCGTGGCTGAAGGCGGAATGGGCGTGGCTAAAGGGGGAATGGGCGGGGCCAAGGGCGGGGTGGGCGGGGCTAAGGGCGGAGTGGGCGGGGCTAAAGCCGGAAGGGGCGGGGCTAAAGGGGGGGCTTGCCGGGGCTCTAGGGGCCGTAGGGGGGAGGCTAAAAGGGGAATGGGCGAGGCAGAATCGTGTATGGGCAGGGCTAAAGGGGGAAAGGCCGTGGCTGAAGGCGGAATGGGCGTGGCTAAAGGGAAATGGGCGGGGCCAAGGGCGGGGTGGGCGGGGCCAAGGGCGGGGTGGGCGGGGCTAAAGCCGGAAGGGGCGGGGCTAAAGCCGGAAGGGGCGGGGCTAAAGGGGATGGGCTTGCCGGGGCTCTAGGGGCCGTAGGGGGGAGGCTAAAAGGGGAATGGGCGAGGCAGAATCGTGTATGGGCAGGGCTAAAGGGGGAAAGGCCGTGGCTGAAGGCGGAATGGGCGTGGCTAAAGGGGGAATGGGCGGGGCCAAGGGCGGGGCGGGCGGGGCTAAGGGCGGGGTGGGCGGGGCTAAAGCCGGAAGGGGCGGGGCTAAAGCCGGAAGGGGCGGGGCTAAAGGGGATGGGCTTGCCGGGGCTCTAGGGGCCGTAGGGGGGAGGCTAAAAGGGGAATGGGCGAGGCAGAATCGTGTATGGGCAGGGCTAAAGGGGGAAAGGCCGTGGCTGAAGGCGGAATGGGCGTGGCTAAAGGGGGAATGGGCGGGGCCAAGGGCGGGGCGGGCGGGGCTAAGGGCGGAGTGGGCGGGGCTAAAGCCGGAGTGGGCGGGGCTAAAGGGGGAATGGGCGGGGCCAAGGGCGGGGTGGGCGGGGCTAAGGGCGGAGTGGGCGGGGCTAAAACCGGAAGGGGCGGGGCTAAAGCCGGAAGGGGCGGGGCTAAAGGGGGGGGCTTGCCGGGGCTCTAGGGGCCGTAGGGGGGAGGCTAAAAGGGGAATGGGCGAGGCAGAATCGTGTATGGGCAGGGCTAAAGGGGGAAAGGCCGTGGCTGAAGGCGGAATGGGCGTGGCTAAAGGGGGAATGGGCGGGGCCAAGGGCGGGGTGGGCGGGGCCAAGGGCGGAGTGGGCGGGGCTAAAGCCGGAAGGGGCGGGGCTAAAGCCGGAAGGGGCGGGGCTAAAGGGGGGGGCTTGCCGGGGCTCTAGGGGCCGTAGGGGGGAGGCTAAAAGGGGAATGGGCGAGGCAGAATCGTGTATGGGCAGGGCTAAAGGGGGAAAGGCCGTGGCTAAAGGCGGAATGGGCGTGGCTAAAGGGGGAATGGGCGGGGCCAAGGGCGGGGTGGGCGGGGCTAAGGGCGGAGTGGGCGGGGCTAAAGCCGGAAGGGGCGGGGCTAAAGCCGGAAGGGGCGGGGCTAAAGGAGGGTCTTGCCGGGGCTCTAGGGGCCGTAGGGGGGAGGCTAAAAGGGGAATGGGCGAGGCAGAATCGTGTATAGGCAGGGCTAAAGGGGGAAAGGCCGTGGCTGAAGGCGGAATGGGCGTGGCTAAAGGGGGAATGGGCGGGGCCAAGGGCGGAGTGGGCGGGGCTAAGGGCGGAGTGGGCGGGGCTAAAGCCGGAAGGGGCGGGGCTAAAGGGGGGGGCCTTGCCGGGGCTCTAGGGGCCGTAGGGGGGAGGCTAAAAGGGGAATGGGCGAGGCAGAATCGTGTATGGGCAGGGCTAAAGGGGGAAAGGCCGTGGCTGAAGGCGGAATGGGCGTGGCTAAAGGGGGAATGGGCGGGGCCAAGGGCGGAGTGGGCGGGGCTAAGGGCGGGGTGGGCGGGGCTAAAGCAGGAAGGGGCGGGGCTAAAGCCGGAAGGGGCGGGGCTAAAGGGGGGGCTTGCCGGGGCTCTAGGGGCCGTAGGGGGGAGGCTAAAAGGGGAATGGGCGAGGCAGAATCGTGTATGGGCAGGGCTAAAGGGGGAAAGGCCGTGGCTGAAGGCGGAATGGGCGTGGCTAAAGGGAAAATGGGCAAGGCCAAGGGCGGGGTGGGCGGGGCTAAGGGCGGTGTGGGCGGGGCTAAAGCCGGAAGGGGCGGGGCTAAAGGGGGGGGCTTGACGGGGCTCTAGGGGCCGTAGGGGGGAGGCTAAAAGGGCAATGGGCGAGGCAGAATCGTGTATGGGCAGGGCTAAAGGGGGAAAGGCCGTGGCTGAAGGCGGAATGGGCGTGGCTAAAGGGGGAATGGGCGGGGCCAAGGGCGGGGTGGGCGGGGCTAAGGGCGGAGTGGGCGGGGCTAAAGCCGGAAGGGGCGGGGCGAAAGCCAAAAGGGGCAGGGCTAAAGGGGGGGGCTTGCCGGGGCTCTAGGGGCCGTAGGGGGGAGGCTAAAAGGGGAATGGGCGAGGCAGAATCGTGTATGGGCAGGGCTAAAGGGGGAAAGGCCGTGGCTGAAGGCGGAATGGGCGTGGCTAAAAGGGGAATGGGCGGGGCCAAGGGCGGGGTGGGCGGGGCTAAGGGCGGAGTGGGCGGGGCTAAAGCCGGAAGGGGCGGGGCTAAAGGGGGGGGCTTGCCGGGGCTCTAGGGGCCGTAGGGGGGAGGCTAAAAGGGGAATGGGCGAGGCAGAATCGTGTATGGGCAGGGCTAAAGGGGGAAAGGCCGTGGCTGAAGGCGGAATGGGCGTGGCTAAAGGGAAAATGGGCGGGGCCAAGGGCGGGGTGGGCGGGGCTAAGGGCGGAGTGGGCGGGGCTAAAGCCGGAAGGGGCGGGGCTAAAGCCGGAAGGGGCGGGGCTAAAGGGGGGGGGGCTTGCCGGGGCTCTAGGGGCCGTAGGGGGGGAGGCTAAAAGGGGAATGGGCGAGGCAGAATCGTGTATGGGCAGGGCTAAAGGGGGAAAGGCCGCGGCTGAAGGCGGAATGGGCGTGGCTAAAGGGGGAATGGGCGGGGCCAAGGGCGGGGTGGGCGGGGGCTAAGGGCGGGGTGGGCGGGGCTAAGGGCGGAGTGGGCGGGGCTAAAGCCGGAAGGGGCGGGGCTAAAGGGGGGGGGGGCTTGCCGGGGCTCTAGGGGCCGTAGGGGGGAGGCTAAAAGGGGAATGGGCGAGGCAGAATCGTGTATGGGCAGGGCTAAAGGGGGAAAGGCCGCGGCTGAAGGCGGAATGGGCGTGGCTAAAGGGAAAATGGGCGGGGCCAAGGGCGGAGTGGGCGGGGCTAAGGGCGGAGTGGGCGGGGCTAAAGCCGGAAGGGGCGGGGCTAAAGCCGGAAGGGGCGGGGCTAAAGGGGGGGGGCTTGCCGGGGCTCTAGGGGCCGTAGGGGGGAGGCTAAAAGGGGAATGGGCGAGGCAGAATCGTGTATGGGCAGGGCTAAAGGGGGAAAGGCCGCGGCTGAAGGCGGAATGGGCGTGGCTAAAGGGGGAATGGGCGGGGCCAAGGGCGGGGTGGGCGGGGCTAAGGGCGGAGTGGGCGGGGCTAAAGCCGGAAGGGGCGGGGCTAAAGGGGGGGGCTTGCCGGGGCTCTAGGGGCCGTAGGGGGGAGGCTAAAAGGGGAATGGGCGAGGCAGAATCGTGTATGGGCAGGGCTAAAGGGGGAAAGGCCGTGGCTGAAGACGGAATGGGCGTGGCTAAAGGGGGAATGGGCGGGGCCAAGGGCGGGGTGGGCGGGGCCAAGGGCGGGGTGGGCGGGGCTAAGGGCGGAGTGGGCGGGGCTAAAGCCGGAAGGGGCGGGGCTAAAGGGGGGGGCTTGCCGGGGCTCTAGGGGCCGTAGGGGGGAGGCTAAAAGGGGAATGGGCGAGGCAGAATCGTGTATAGGCAGGGCTAAAGGGGGAAAGGCCGTGGCTGAAGGCGGAATGGGCGTGGCTAAAGGGGGAATGGGCGGGGCCAAGGGCGGGGGTGGGCGGGGCTAAGGGCCGAGTGGGCGGGGCTAAAGCCGGAAGGGGCGGGGCTAAAGGGGGGGGGCTTGCCGGGGCTCTAGGGGCCGTAGGGGGGAGGCTAAAAGGGGAATGGGCGAGGCAGAATCGTGTATGGGCAGGGCTAAAGGGGGAAAGGCCGTGGCTGAAGGCGGAATGGGCGTGGCTAAAGGGGGAATGGGCGGGGCCAAGGGCGGGGTGGGCGGGGCCAAGGGCGGGGTGGGCGGGGCTAAGGGCGGAGTGGGCGGGGCTAAGGGCGGAGGGGCGGGGCTAAAGCCGGAAGGGGCGGGGCTAAAGGGGGGGGGGGCTTGCCGGGGCTCTAGGGGCCGTAGTGGGGAGGCTAAAAGGGGAATGGGCGAGGCAGAATCGTGTATGGGCAGGGCTAAAGGGGGAAAGGCCGTGGCTGAAGGCGGAATGGGCGTGGCTAAAGGGGGAATGGGCGGGGCCAAGGGCGGGGTGGGCGGGGCTAAGGGCGGAGTGGGCGGGGCTAAAGCCGGAAGGGGCGGGGCTAAAGCCGGAAGGGGCGGGGCGAAAGGGGGGGCTTGCCGGGGCTCTAGGGGCCGTAGGGGGGAGGCTAAAAGGGGAATGGGCGAGGCAGAATCGTGTATGGGCAGGGCTAAAGGGGGAAAGGCCGTGGCTGAAGGCGGAATGGGCGTGGCTAAAGGGGGAATGGGCGGGGTGGGCGGGGCTAAGGGCGGAGTGGGGCGGGGCTAAGGGCGGAAGGGGCGGGGCTAAAGCCGGAAGGGGCGGGGCTAAAGGGGGGGGCTTGCTGGGGCTCTAGCGGCCGTAGGGGGGAGGCTAAAAGGGGAATGGGCGAGGCAGAATCGTGTATAGGCAGGGCTAAAGGGGGGAAAGGCCGTGGCTGAAGGCGGAATGGGCGTGGCTAAAGGGGGAATGGGCGGGGCCAAGGGCGGGGTGGGCGGGGCTAAGGGCGGAGTGGGCGGGGCTAAAGCCGGAAGGGGCGGGGCTAAAGGGGGGGGGCTTGCCGGGGCTCTAGGGGCCGTAGTGGGGAGGCTAAAAGGGGAATGGGCGAGGCAGAATCGTGTATGGGCAGGGCTAAAGGGGGAAAGGCCGTGGCTGAAGGCGGAATGGGCGTGGCTAAAGGGAAAATGGGCGGGGCCAAGGGCGGGGTGGGCGGGGCTAAGGGCGGAGTGGGCGGGGCTAAAGGCGGAAGGGGCGGGGCTAAAGGGGAGCTTGCCGGGGCTCTAGGGGCCGTAGGGGGGAGGCTAAAAGGGGAATGGGCGAGGCAGAATCGTGTATGGGCAGGGCTAAAGGGGGAAAGGCCGCGGCTGAAGGCGGAATGGGCGTGGCTAAAGGGAAAATGGGCGGGGCCAAGGGCGGGGTGGGCGGGGGCTAAGGGCGGAGTGGGCGGGGCTAAAGCCGGAAGGGGCGGGGCTAAAGCCGGAAGGGGCGGGGCTAAAGGGGGGGGGCTTGCCGGGGCTCTAGGGGCCGTAGGGGGGAGGCTAAAAGGGGAATGGGCGAGGCAGAATCGTGTATGGGCAGGGCTAAAGGGGGAAAGGCCGCGGCTGAAGGCGGAATGGGCGTGGCTAAAGGGGGAAAGGCCGTGGCTGAAGGCGGAATGGGCGTGGCTAAAGGGGGAATGGGCGGGGTGGGCGGGGCTAAGGGCGGAGTGGGCGGGGCTAAAGCCGGAAGGGGCGGGGCTAAATCCGGAAGGGGCGGGGCTAAAGGGGGGGGCTTGCTGGGGCTCTAGCGGCCGTAGGGGAGAGGCTAAAAGGGGAATGGGCGAGGCAGAATCGTGTATAGGCAGGGCTAAAGGGGGAAAGGCCGTGGCTGAAGGCGGAATGGGCGTGGCTAAAGGGGGAATGGGCGGGGCCATGGGCGGGGTGGGCGGGGCTAAGGGCGGAGTGGGCGGGGCTAAAGCCGGAAGGGGCGGGGCTAAAGGGGGGGGCTTGCCGGGGCTCTAGGGGCCGTAGGGGGGAGGCTAAAAGGGGAATGGGCGAGGCAGAATCGTGTATGGGCAGGGCTAAAGGGGGAAAGGCCGTGGCTGAAGGCGGAATGGGCGTGGCTAAAGGGGGAATGGGCGGAGCCATGGGCGCGGTGGGCGGGGCTAAGGGCGGAGTGGGCGGGGCTAAAGCCGGAAGGGGCGGGGCTAAAGGGGAGCTTGCCGGGGCTCTAGGGGCCGTAGGGGGGAGGCTAAAAGGGGAATGGGCGAGGCAGAATCGTGTATGGGCAGGGCTAAAGGGGGAAAGGCCGCGGCTGAAGGCGGAATGGGCGTGGCTAAAGGGAAAATGGGCGGGGCCAAGGGCGGAGTGGGCGGGGCTAAGGGCGGAGTGGGCGGGGCTAAAGCCGGAAGGGGCAGGGCTAAAGCCGGAAGGGGCGGGGCTAAAGGGGGGGGCTTGCCGGGGCTCTAGGGGCCGTAGGGGGGAGGCTAAAAGGGGAATGGGCGAGGCAGAATCGTGTATGGGCAGGGCTAAAGGGGGAAAGGCCGTGGCTGAAGGCGGAATGGGCGTGGCTAAAGGGGGAATGGGCGGGGTGGGCGGGGCTAAGGGCGGAGTGGGCGGGGCTAAAGCCGGAAGGGGCGGGGCTAAAGCCGGAAGGGGCGGGGCTAAAGGGGGGGGCTTGCCGGGGCTCTAGGGGCCGTAGGGGGGAGGCTAAAAGGGGAATGGGCGAGGCAGAATCGTGTATGGGCAGGGCTAAAGGGGGAAAGGCCGTGGCTGAAGGCGGAATGGGCGTGGCTAAAGGGGGAATGGGCGGGGCCAAGGGCGGGGTGGGCGGGGCCAAGGGCGGGGTGGGCGGGGCTAAGGGCGGAGTGGGCGGGGCTAAAGCCGGAAGGGGCGGGGCGAAAGGGGGGGGCTTGCCAGGGCTCTAGGGGCCGTAGGGGGGAGGCTAAAAGGGGAATGGGCGAGGCAGAATCGTGTATGGGCAGGGCTAAAGGGGGAAAGGCCGTGGCTGAAGGCGGAATGGGCGTGGCTAAAGGGAAATGGGCGGGGCCAAGGGCGGGGTGGGCGGGGCCAAGGGCGGGGTGGGCGGGGCTAAGGGCGGAGTGGGCGGGGCTAAAGCCGGAAAGGGCGGGGCTAAAGGGGGGGGCTTGCCGGGGCTCTAGGGGCCGTAGGGGGGAGGCTAAAAGGGGAATGGGCGAGGCAGAATCGTGTATAGGCAGGGCTAAAGGGGGAAAGGCCGTGGCTGAAGACGGAATGGGCGTGGCTAAAGGGAAAATGGGCGGGGCCAAGGGAGCGGTGGGCGGGGCTAAGGGCGGGGTGGGCGGGGCTAAGGGCCGAGTGGGCGGGGCTAAAGCCGGAAGGGGCGGGGCTAAAGGGGGGGGCTTGCCGGGGCTCTAGGGGCCGTAGGGGGGAGGCTAAAAGGGGAATGGGCGAGGCAGAATCCTGTATGGGCAGGGCTAAAGGGGGAAAGGCCGTGGCTGAAGGCGGAATGGGCGTGGCTAAAGGGAAAATGGGCGGGGCCAAGGGCGGAGTGGGCGGGGCTAAGGGCGGAGTGGGCGGGGCTAAAGCCGGAAGGGGCGGGGCTAAAGCCGGAAGGGGCGGGGCTAAAGGGGGGGGGGCTTGCCGGGGCTCTAGGGGCCGTAGGGGGGAGGCTAAAAGGGGAATGGGCGAGGCAGAATCGTGTATGGGCAGGGCTAAAGGGGGAAAGGCCGCGGCTGAAGGCGGAATGGGCGTGGCTAAAGGGGGAAAGGCCGTGGCTGAAGGCGGAATGGGCGTGGCTAAAGGGGGAATGGGCGGGGTGGGCGGGGCTAAGGGCGGAGTGGGCGGGGCTAAAGCCGGAAGGGGCGGGGCTAAATCCGGAAGGGGCGGGGCTAAAGGGGGGGGCTTGCTGGGGCTCTAGCGGCCGTAGGGTAGAGGCTAAAAGGGGAATGGGCGAGGCAGAATCGTGTATAGGCAGGGCTAAAGGGGGAAAGGCCGTGGCTGAAGGCGGAATGGGCGTGGCTAAAGGGGGAATGGGCGGGGCCATGGGCGGGGTGGGCGGGGCTAAGGGCGGAGTGGGCGGGGCTAAAGCCGGAAGGGGCGGGGCTAAAGGGGGGGGCTTGCCGGGGCTCTAGGGGCCGTAGGGGGGAGGCTAAAAGGGGAATGGGCGAGGCAGAATCGTGTATGGGCAGGGCTAAAGGGGGAAAGGCCGTGGCTGAAGGCGGAATGGGCGTGGCTAAAGGGGGAATGGGCGGAGCCATGGGCGCGGTGGGCGGGGCTAAGGGCGAAGTGGGCGGGGCTAAAGCCGGAAGGGGCGGGGCTAAAGGGGAGCTTGCCGGGGCTCTAGGGGCCGTAGGGGGGAGGCTAAAAGGGGAATGGGCGAGGCAGAATCGTGTATGGGCAGGGCTAAAGGGGGAAAGGCCGCGGCTGAAGGCGGAATGGGCGTGGCTAAAGGGAAAATGGGCGGGGCCAAGGGCGGAGTGGGCGGGGCTAAGGGCGGAGTGGGCGGGGCTAAAGCCGGAAGGGGCAGGGCTAAAGCCGGAAGGGGCGGGGCTAAAGGGGGGGGCTTGCCGGGGCTCTAGGGGCCGTAGGGGGGAGGCTAAAAGGGGAATGGGCGAGGCAGAATCGTGTATGGGCAGGGCTAAAGGGGGAAAGGCCGTGGCTGAAGGCGGAATGGGCGTGGCTAAAGGGGGAATGGGCGGGGCCAAGGGCGGGGTGGGCGGGGCTAAGGGCGGAGTGGGCGGGGGCTAAAGCCGGAAGGGGCGGGGCGAAAGCCAAAAGGGGCGGGGCTAAAGGGGGGGGGGCTTGCCGGGGCTCTAGGGGCCGTAGGGGGGAGGCTAAAAGGGGAATGGGCGAGGCAGAATCGTGTATAGGCAGGGCTAAAGGGGGAAAGGCCGTGGCTGAAGACGGAATGGGCGTGGCTAAAGGGAAAATGGGCGGGGCCAAGGGCGGGGGTGGGCGGGGCTAAGGGCGGAGTGGGCGGGGCTAAGGGCGGAAGGGGCGGGGCTAAAGCCGGAAGGGGCGGGGCTAAAGGTGGGGGGGCCTGCCGGGGCTCTAGGGGCCGTAGGGGGGAGGCTAAAAGGGGAATGGGCGAGGCAGAATCGTGTATGGGCAGGGCTAAAGGGGGAAAGGCCGTGGCTGAAGGCGGAATGGGCGTGGCTAAAGGGGGAATGGGCGGGGCCAAGGGGCGGGGTGGGCGGGGCTAAGGGCGGAGTGGGCGGGGCTAAAGCCGGAAGGGGCGGGGCTAAAGCCGGAAGGGGCGGGGCTAAAGGGGGGGGCTTGCCGGGGCTCTAGGGGCCGTAGGGGGGAGGCTAAAAGGGGAATGGGCGAGGCAGAATCGTGTATGGGCAGGGCTAAAGGGGGAAAGGCCGTGGCTGAAGGCGGAATGGGCGTGGCTAAAGGGGAATGGGCGGGGCCAAGGGCGGGGTGGGCGGGGCTAAGGGCGGGGTGGGCGGGGCTAAAGCCGGAAGGGGCGGGGCTAAAGGGGAGCTTGCCGGGGCTCTAGGGGCCGTAGGGGGGAGGCTAAAAGGGGAATGGGCGAGGCAGAATCGTGTATGGGCAGGGCTAAAGGGGGAAAGGCCGTGGCAGAAGGCGGAATGGGCGTGGCTAAAGGGAAAATGGGCGGGGCCAAGGGCGGAGTGGGCGGGGCTAAGGGCGGAGTGGGCGGGGGCTAAAGCCGGAAGGGGCGGGGCTAAAGCCGGAAGGGGCGGGGCTAAAGGGGGGGGGGCTTGCCGGGGCTCTAGGGGCCGTAGTGGGGAGGCTAAAAGGGGAATGGGCGAGGCAGAATCGTGTATGGGCAGGGCTAAAGGGGGAAAGGCCGTGGCTGAAGGCGGAATGGGCGTGGCTAAAGGGGGAATGGGCGGGGCCAAGGGCGGGGTGGGCGGGGCTAAGGGCGGAGTGGGCGGGGCTAAAGCCGGAAGGGGGCGGGGCTAAAGCCGGAAGGGGCGGGGCGAAAGGGGGGGCTTGCCGGGGCTCTAGGGGCCGTAGGGGGGAGGCTAAAAGGGGAATGGGCGAGGCAGAATCGTGTATGGGCAGGGCTAAAGGGGGAAAGGCCGTGGCCGAAGGCGGAATGGGCGTGGCTAAAGGGGGAATGGGCGGGGTGGGCGGGGCTAAGGGCGGAGTGGGCGGGGCTAAGGGCGGAAGGGGCGGGGCTAAAGCCGGAAGGGGCGGGGCTAAAGGGGGGGGCTTGCTGGGGCTCTAGCGGCCGTAGGGGGGAGGCTAAAAGGGGAATGGGCGAGGCAGAATCGTGTATAGGCAGGGCTAAAGGGGGAAAGGCCGTGGCTGAAGGCGGAATGGGCGTGGCTAAAGGGGGAATGGGCGGGGCCAAGGGCGGGGGTGGGCGGGGCTAAGGGCGGAGTGGGCGGGGGCTAAAGCCGGAAGGGGCGGGGCTAAAGGGGGGGGGGCTTGCCGGGGCTCTAGGGGCCGTAGTGGGGAGGCTAAAAGGGGAATGGGCGAGGCAGAATCGTGTATGGGCAGGGCTAAAGGGGGAAAGGCCGTGGCTGAAGGCGGAATGGGCGTGGCTAAAGGGAAAATGGGCGGGGCCAAGGGCGGGGTGGGCGGGGCTAAGGGCGGAGTGGGCGGGGCTAAAGCCGGAAGGGGCGGGGCTAAAGGGGAGCTTGCCGGGGCTCTAGGGGCCGTAGGGGGGAGGCTAAAAGGGGAATGGGCGAGGCAGAATCGTGTATGGGCAGGGCTAAAGGGGGAAAGGCCGCGGCTGAAGGCGGAATGGGCGTGGCTAAAGGGAAAATGGGCGGGGCCAAGGGCGGAGGTGGGCGGGGCTAAGGGCGGAGTGGGCGGGGCTAAAGCCGGAAGGGGCGGGGCTAAAGCCGGAAGGGGCGGGGCTAAAGGGGGGGGGCTTGCCGGGGCTCTAGGGGCCGTAGGGGGGGAGGCTAAAAGGGGAATGGGCGAGGCAGAATCGTGTATGGGCAGGGCTAAAGGGGGAAAGGCCGCGGCTGAAGGCGGAATGGGCGTGGCTAAAGGGGGAAAGGCCGTGGCTGAAGGCGGAATGGGCGTGGCTAAAGGGGGAATGGGCGGGGTGGGGCGGGGCTAAGGGCGGAGTGGGCGGGGCTAAAGCCGGAAGGGGCGGGGCTAAATCCGGAAGGGGCGGGGCTAAAGGGGGGGGCTTGCTGGGGCTCTAGCGGCCGTAGGGGAGAGGCTAAAAGGGGAATGGGCGAGGCAGAATCGTGTATGGGCAGGGCTAAAGGGGGAAAGGCCGTGGCTGAAGGCGGAATGGGCGTGGCTAAAGGGGGAATGGGCGGAGCCATGGGCGCGGTGGGCGGGGCTAAGGGCGGGAGTGGGCGGGGCTAAAGCCGGAAGGGGCGGGGCTAAAGGGGAGCTTGCCGGGGCTCTAGGGGCCGTAGGGGGGAGGCTAAAAGGGGAATGGGCGAGGCAGAATCGTGTATGGGCAGGGCTAAAGGGGGAAAGGCCGCGGCTGAAGGCGGAATGGGCGTGGCTAAAGGGAAAATGGGCGGGGCCAAGGGCGGAGTGGGCGGGGCTAAGGGCGGAGTGGGCGGGGCTAAGGGCGGAAGGGGCGGGGCTAAAGCCGGAAAAGGCGGGGCTAAAGGTGGGGGGCCTGCCGGGGCTCTAGGGGCCGTAGGGGGGAGGCTAAAAGGGGAATGGGCGAGGCAGAATCGTGTATGGGCAGGGCTAAAGGGGGAAAGGCCGTGGCTGAAGGCGGAATGGGCGTGGCTAAAGGGGGAATGGGCGGGGCCAAGGGCGGGGTGGGCGGGGCTAAGGGCGGAGTGGGCGGGGCTAAAGCCGGAAGGGGCGGGGCTAAAGGGGGGCGCTTGCCGGGGCTCTAGGGGCCGTAGGGGGGAGGCTAAAAGGGGAATGGGCGGGGCAGAATCGTGTATGGGCAGGGCTAAAGGGGGAAAGGCCGTGGCTGAAGGCGGAATGGGCGTGGCTAAAAGGGGAATGGGCGGGGCCAAGGGCGGGGTGGGCGGGGCTAAGGGCGGAGTGGGCGGGGCTAAAGCCGGAAGGGGCGGGGCTAAAGGGGGGGGGCTTGCCGGGGCTCTAGGGGCCGTAGGGGGGAGGCTAAAAGGGGAATGGGCGAGGCAGAATCGTGTATGGGCAGGGCTAAAGGGGGAAAGGCCGTGGCTGAAGGCGGAATGGGCGTGGCTAAAGGGGGAATGGGCGGGGCCAAGGGCGGGGTGGGCGGGGCTAAGGGCGGAGTGGGCGGGGCTAAAGCCGGAAGGGGCGGGGCTAAAGGGGGGGGCTTGCCGGGGCTCTAGGGGCCGTAGGGGGGAGGCTAAAAGGGGAATGGGCGAGGCAGAATCGTGTATAGGCAGGGCTAAAGGGGGAAAGGCCGTGGCTGAAGACGGAATGGGCGTGGCTAAAGGGAAAATGGGCGGGGCCAAGGGCGGGGTGGGCGGGGGCTAAGGGCGGAGTGGGCGGGGCTTAAAGCCGGAAGGGGCGGGGCTAAAGCCGGAAGGGGCGGGGCTAAAGGGGGGGGGGCTTGCCGGGGCTCTAGGGGCCGTAGGGGGGAGGCTAAAAGGGGAATGGGCGAGGCAGAATCGTGTATGGGCAGGGCTAAAGGGGGAAAGGCCGCGGCTGAAGGCGGAATGGGCGTGGCTAAAGGGGGAATGGGCGGGGCCAAGGGCGGGGTGGGCGGGGCCAAGGGCGGGGTGGGCGGGGCTAAGGGCGGAAGGGGCGGGGCTAAAGCCGGAAGGGGCGGGGCGAAAGGGGGGGGCTTGCCGGGGCTCTAGGGGCCGTAGGGGGGAGGCTAAAAGGGGAATGGGCGAGGCAGAATCGTGTATGGGCAGGGCTAAAGGGGGAAAGGCCGTGGCTGAAGGCGGAATGGGCGTGGCTAAAGGGAAATGGGCGGGGCCAAGGGCGGGGTGGGCGGGGCCAAGGGCGGGGTGGGCGGGGCTAAGGGCGGAGTGGGCGGGGCTAAAGCCGGAAAGGGCGGGGCTAAAGGGGGGGGCTTGCCGGGGCTCTAGGGGCCGTAGGGGGGAGGCTAAAAGGGGAATGGGCGAGGCAGAATCGTGTATAGGCAGGGCTAAAGGGGGAAAGGCCGTGGCTGAAGACGGAATGGGCGTGGCTAAAGGGAAAATGGGCGGGGCCAAGGGCGCGGTGGGCGGGGCTAAGGGCGGGGTGGACGGGGCTAAGGGCCGAGTGGGCGGGGCTAAAGCCGGAAGGGGCGGGGCTAAAGGGGGGGGCTTGCCGGGGCTCTAGGGGCCGTAGGGGGGAGGCTAAAAGGGGAATGGGCGAGGCAGAATCCTGTATGGGCAGGGCTAAAGGGGGAAAGGCCGTGGCTGAAGGCGGAATGGGCGTGGCTAAAGGGGGAATGGGCGGGGCCAAGGGCGGGGTGGGCGGGGCCAAGGGCGGGGTGGGCGGGGCTAAAGCCGGAAGGGGCGGGGCGAAAGGGGGGGGCTTGCCGGGGCTCTAGGGGCCGTAGGGGGGAGGCTAAAAGGGGAATGGGCGAGGCAGAATCGTGTATGGGCAGGGCTAAAGGGGGAAAGGCCGTGGCTGAAGGCGGAATGG
>NW_025963356.1:0-35891 GCF_020740725.1 Corvus hawaiiensis | reverse complement strand
CCACGCCCATTCCGCCTTCAGCCACGGCCTTTCCCCCTTTAGCCCTGCCCATACACGATTCTGCCTCGCCCATTCCCCTTTTTAGCCTCCCCCCTACGGCCCCTAGAGCCCCGGCAAGCCCCCCCCCCTTAGCCCCGCCCCTTCCGGCTTTAGCCCCGCCCCTTCCGGCTTTAGCCCCGTTCACTCCGCCCTTAGCCCCGCCCACCCCCGCCCTTGGCCCCGCCCATTCCCCCTTTAGCCACGCCCATTCCGCCTTCAGCCACGGCCTTTCCCCCTTTAGCCCTGCCCATACACGATTCTGCCTCGCCCATTCCCCTTTTAGCCTCCCCCCTACGGCCCCTAGAGCCCCGGCAAGCCCCACCCCCTTTAGCCCCGCCCCTTCCGGCTTTAGCCCCGCCCCTTCCGGCTTTAGCCCCGCCCACTCCGCCCTTAGCCCCGCCCACCCCCGCCCATTCCCCCTTTAGCCACGCCCATTCCGCCTTCAGCCACGGCCTTTCCCCCTTTAGCCCTGCCCATACAGGATTCTGCCTCGCCCATTCCCCTTTTAGCCTCTCCCCTACGGCCCCTAGAGCCCCGGCAAGCCCCCCCCTTTAGCCCCGCCCCTTCCGGCTTTAGCCCCGCCCACTCCGCCCTTAGCCCCGCCCACCCCGCCCTTGGCCCCGCCCATTCCCCCTTTAGCCACGCCCATTCCGCCTTCAGCCACGGCCTTTCCCCCTTTAGCCCTGCCCATACACGATTCTGCCTCGCCCATTCCCCTTTTAGCCTCCCCCCTACGGCCCCTAGAGCCCCGGCAAGCCCCCCCCCCTTAGCCCCGCCCCTTCCGGCTTTAGCCCCGCCCCTTCCGGCTTTAGCCCCGCCCACCCCGCCCTTGGCCCCGCCCACCCCGCCCTTGGCCCCGCCATTCCCCCTTGAGCCACGCCCATCCCGCCTTCAGCCACGGCCTTTCCCCCTTTAGCCCTGCCCATACACCATTCTGCCTCGCCCATTCCCCTTTTAGCGCCTCCCCCCTACGGCCCCGAGAGCCCCGGCAAGCCCCCCCCCCTCTTTAGCCCCGCCCCTTCCGGCTTTAGCCCCGCCCACTCCGCCCTTAGCCCCGCCCTTGGCCCCGCCCATTCCCCCTTTAGCCACGCCCATTCCGCCTTCAGCCACGGCCTTTCCCCCTTTAGCCCTGCCCATACACGATTCTGCCTCGCCCATTCCCCTTTGAGCCTCCCCCCTACGGCCCCTAGAGCCCCGGCAAGCCCCCCCCTTTAGCCCCGCCCCTTCCGGCTTTAGCCCCGCCCCTTCCGGCTTTAGCCCCGCCCACTCCCGCCCTTAGCCCCGCCCACCCCGCCCTTGGCCCCGCCCATTCCCCCTTTAGCCACGCCCATTCCGCCTTCAGCCACGGCCTTTCCCCCTTTAGCCCTGCCCATACACCATTCTGCCTCGCCCATTCCCCTTTTAGCCTCCCCCCTACGGCCCCGAGAGCCCCGGCAAGCTTCCCCGCTTTTAGCCCCGCCCCTTCCGGCTTTAGCCCCGCCCACTCCGGCTTTAGCCCCGCCCACTCCGCCCTTAGCCCCGCCCGCCCTGCCCTTGGCCCCGCCCACCCCGCCCTTGGCCCCGCCCATTCCCCCTTTAGCCACGCCCATTCCGCCTTCAGCCACGGCCTTTCCCCCTTTAGCCCTGCCCATACACGATTCTGCCTCGCCCATTCCCCTTTTAGCCTCCCCCCTACGGCCCCTAGAGCCCCGGCAAGCCCCCCCCTTTAGCCCCGCCCCTTCCGGCTTTAGCCCCGCCCACTCCGCCCTTCGCCCCGCCCACCCCGCCCTTGGCCCCGCCCATTCCCCCTTTAGCCACGCCCATTCCGCCTTCAGCCACGGCCTTTCCCCCTTTAGCCCTGCCCATACACGATTCTGCCTCGCCCATTCCCCTTTTAGCCTCCCCCCTACGGCCCCTAGAGCCCCGGCAAGCCCCCCCCTTTAGCCCCGCCCCTTCCGGCTTTAGCCCCGCCCACTCCGCCCTTAGCCCCGCCCACCCCGCCCTTGGCCCCGCCCATTCCCCCTTTAGCCACGCCCATTCCGCCTTCAGCCACGGCCTTTCCCCCTTTAGCCCTGCCCATAGATGATTCTGCCTCGCCCATTCCCCTTTTAGCCTCCCCCCTACGGCCCTAGAGCCCCGGCAAGCCCCCCCCTTTAGCCCCGCCCCTTCCGGCTTTCGCCCCGCCCCTTCCGGCTTTAGCCCCGCCCACTCCGCCCTTAGCCCCGCCCACCCCGCCCTTGGCCCCGCCCATTTTCCCTTTAGCCACGCCCATTCCGCCTTCAGCCACGGCCTTTCCCCCTTTAGCCCTGCCCATACACGATTCTGCCTCGCCCATTCCCCTTTTAGCCTCCCCCCTACGGCCCCTAGAGCCCCGGCAAGCCCCCCCCTTTAGCCCCGCCCCTTCCGGCTTTAGCCCCGCCCACTCCGCCCTTAGCCCCGCCCACCTCGCCCTTGGCCCCGCCCATTCCCCTTTAGCCACGCCCATTCCGCCTTCAGCCACGGCCTTTCCCCCTTGAGCCCTGCCCATACACGATTCTGCCTCGCCCATTCCCCTTTTAGCCTCCCCCCTACGGCCCCTAGAGCCCCGGCAAGCCCCCCCCCCTTTAGCCCCGCCCCTTCCGGCTTTAGCCCCGCCCACTCCGCCCTTAGCCCCGCCCACCCCGCCCTTGGCCCCGCCCATTCCCCCTTTAGCCACGCCCATTCCGCCTTCAGCCACGGCCTTTCCCCCTTTAGCCCTGCCCATACACGATTCTGCCTCGCCCATTCCCCTTTTAGCCTCCCCCCTACGGCCCCTAGAGCCCCGGCAAGCCCCCCCCTTTAGCCCCGCCCCTTCCTGCTATAGCCCCGCCCCTTCCGGCTTTAGCCCCGCCCACTCCGCCCTTAGCCCCGCCCACCCCGCCCTTGGCCCCGCCCACCGCGCCCTTGGCCCCGCCCCTTCCCCCCTTAGCCACGCCCATTCCGCCTTCAGCCACGGCCTTTCCCCCTTTAGCCCTGCCCATACACGATTCTGCCTCGCCCATTCCCCTTTTAGCCTCCCCCCTACGGCCCCACGAGCCCCGGCAAGCCCCCCCTTTAGCCCCGCCCCTTCCGGCTTTAGCCCCGCCCCTTCCGCCTTTAGCCCCGCCCTCTCCGCCCTTAGCCCCGCCCACCCCGCCCTTGGCCCCGCCCATTCCCCCTTTAGCCACGCCCATTCCGCCTTCAGCCACGGCCTTTCCCCCTTTAGCCCTGCCCATACACGATTCTGCCTCGCCCATTCCCCTTTTAGCCTCCCCCTACGGCCCGTAGAGCCCCGGCAAGCCCCCCCCCTTTAGCCCCGCCCTTCCGTCTTTAGCCCCGCCCACTCCGCCCTTAGCCCCGCCCACCCCGCCCTTGGCCCCGCCCATTCCCCCTTTAGCCACGCCCATTCCGCCTTCAGCCACGGCCTTTCCCCCTTTAGCCCTGCCCATACACGATTCTGCCTCGCCCATTCCCCTTTTAGCCTCCCCCCTACGGCCCCTAGAGCCCCGGCAAGCCCCCCCCTTTAGCCCCGCCCCTTCCGGCTTTCGCCCCGCGCACTCCGGCTTTAGCCCCGCCCACTCCGCCCTTAGCCCCGCCCACCCCGCCCTTGGCCCCGCCCATTCCCCCTTTAGCCACGCCCATTCCGCCTTCAGCCACGGCCTTTCCCCCTTTAGCCCTGCCCATACACGATTCTGCCTCGCCCATTCCCCTTTTAGCCTCCCCCCTACGGCCCCTAGAGCCCCGGCAAGCCCCCCCCCTTTAGCCCCCGCCCCTTCCGGCTTTAGCCCCGCCCCTTCCTGCTTTAGCCCCGCCCCACTCCGCCCTTAGCCCCGCCCACCCCGCCCTTGGCCCCGCCCATTTTCCCTTTAGCCACGCCCATTCCGCCTTCAGCCACGGCCTTTCCCCCTTTAGCCCTGCCTATACACGATTCTGCCTCGCCCATTCCCCTTTTAGCCTCCCCCCTACGGCCCCTAGAGCCCCGGCAAGCCCCCCCCCCTTTAGCCCCGCCCCTTCCGGCTTTAGCCCCGCCCCTTCCGGCTTTAGCCCCGCCCACCCCGCCCTTGGCCCCCGCCCATTCCCCCTTTAGCCACGCCCATTCCGCCTTCAGCCACGGCCTTTCCCCCTTTAGCCCTGCCCATACACGATTCTGCCTCGCCCATTCCCCTTTTAGCCTCCCCCCTACGGCCCCTAGAGCCCCGGCAAGCCCCCCCCCCTTTAGCCCCGCCCCTTCCGGCTTTCGCCCCGCCCACTCCGCCCTTAGCCCCGCCCACCCCGCCCTTGGCCCCGCCCACCCTGCCCTTGGCCCCGCCCATTCCCCCTTTAGCCACGCCCATTCCGCCTTCAGCCACGGCCTTCCCCCTTTAGCCCTGCCCATACACGATTCTGCCTCGCCCATTCCCCTTTTAGCCTCCCCCCCTACGGCCCCTAGAGCCCCGGCAAGCCCCCCCCCTTTAGCCCCGCCCCTTCCGGCTTTAGCCCCGCCCACTCCGCCCTTAGCCCCCGCCCACCCCGCCCTTGGCCCCGCCCATTCCCCCTTTAGCCACGCCCATTCCGCCTTCAGCCACGGCCTTTCCCCATTTAGCCCGGCCCATACACGATTCTGCCTCGCCCATTCCCCTTTTAGCCTCCCCCCTACGGCCCCTAGAGCCCCGGCAAGCCCCCCCCTTTAGCCCCGCCCCTTCCGGCTTTAGCCCCGCCCCTTCCGCCCTTAGCCCCGCCCACTCCGCCCTTAGCCCCGCCCACCCCGCCCTTGGCCCCGCCCATTCCCCTTTAGCCACGCCCATTCCGCCTTTAGCCACGGCCTTTCCCCCTTTAGCCCTGCCCATACACGATTCTGCCTCGCCCATTCCCCTTTTAGCCTCCCCCCTACGGCCCCTAGAGCCCCGGCAAGCCCCCCCCCTTAGCCCCGCCCCTTCCGGCTTTAGCCCCCGCCCCTTCCGGCTTTAGCCCCGCCCCTTCCGGCTTTAGCCCGCCCACCCCGCCCTTGGCCCCGCCCATTCCCCCTTTAGCCACGCCCATTCCGCCTTCAGCCACGGCCTTTCCCCCTTTAGCCCTGCCCATACACGATTCTGCCTCGCCCATTCCCCTTTTAGCCTCCCCCCTACGGCCCCTAGAGCCCCGGCAACCTCCCCCTTTAGCCCCGCCCCTTCCGGCTTTAGCCCCGCCCTTCCGGCTTTAGCCCCGCCCCTTCCGGCTTTAGCCCCGCCCACCCCGCCCTTGGCCCCGCCCATTCCCCCTTTAGCCACGCCCATTCCGCCTTCAGCCACCGCCTTTCCCCCTTTAGCCCTGCCCATACACGATTCTGCCTCGCCCATTCCCCTTTTAGCCTCCCCCCTACGGCCCCTAGAGCCCCGGCAAGCCCCCCCCTTTAGCCCCGCCCCTTCCGGCTTTAGCCCCGCCCCTTCCGCCCTTAGCCCCGCCCACTCCGCCCTTAGCCCCGCCCACCCCGCCCTTGGCCCCGCCCACCCCGCCCTTGGCCCCGCCCATTCCCCCTTTAGCCACGCCCATTCCGCCTTCAGCCACGGCCTTTCCCCCTTTAGCCCTGCCCATACACGATTCTGCCTCGCCCATTCCCCTTTTAGCCTCCCCCCTACGGCCCCTAGAGCCCCGGCAAGCCCCCCCCCCTTTAGCCCCGCCCCTTCCGGCTTTAGCCCCGCCCCTTCCTGCTTTAGCCCCGCCCACCCCGCCCTTGGCCCCGCCCACCCCGCCCTTGGCCCCGCCCATTTTCCCTTTAGCCACGCCCATTCCGCCTTTAGCCACGGCCTTTCCCCCTTTAGCCCTGCCCATACACGATTCTGCCTCGCCCATTCCCCTTTTAGCCTCCCCCCTACGGCCCCTAGAGCCCCGGCAAGCCCCCCCCTTTAGCCCCGCCCCTTCCGGCTTTAGCCCCGCCCACTCCGCCCTTAGCCCCGCCCACCCCGCCCTTGGCCCCGCCCATTCCCCCTTTAGCCACGCCCATTCCGCCTTCAGCCACGGCCTTTCCCCCTTTAGCCCTGCCCATACACGATTCTGCCTCGCCCATTCCCCTTTTAGCCTCCCCCCTACGGCCCCTAGAGCCCCGGCAGGCCCCCCCCCTTTAGCCCCGCCCCTTCCTGCTTTAGCCCCGCCCCTTCCGGCTTTAGCCCCGCCCACTCCGCCCTTAGCCCCGCCCACCCCCGCCCTTGGCCCCGCCCATTCCCCCTTTAGCCACGCCCATTCCGCCTTCAGCCACGGCCTTTCCCCCTTTAGCCCTGCCCATACACGATTCTGCCTCGCCCATTCCCCTTTTAGCCTCCCCCCTACGGCCCCTAGAGCCCCGGCAAGCCCCCCCCTTTAGCCCCGCCCCTTCCGGCTTTAGCCCCGCCCACTCCGCCCTTAGCCCCGCCCACCCCGCCCTTGGCCCCGCCCATTCCCCCTTTAGCCACGCCCATTCCGCCTTCAGCCACGGCCTTTCCCCCTTTAGCCCTGCCCATACACGATTCTGCCTCGCCCATTCCCCTTTTAGCCTCCCCCCTACGGCCCCTAGAGCCCCGGCAGGCCCCCCCCCTTTAGCCCCGCCCCTTCCTGCTTTAGCCCCGCCCCTTCCGGCTTTAGCCCCGCCCACTCCGCCCTTAGCCCCGCCCACCCCGCCCTTGGCCCCGCCCATTCCCCCTTTAGCCACGCCCATTCCGCCTTCAGCCACGGCCTTTCCCCCTTTAGCCCTGCCCATACACGATTCTGCCTCGCCCATTCCCCTTTTAGCCTCCCCCCTACGGCCCCTAGAGCCCCGGCAAGCCCCCCCCTTTAGCCCCGCCCCTTCCGGCTTTAGCCCCGCCCCTCCGGCTTTAGCCCCGCCCACTCCGCCTTTAGCCCCGCCCTCTCCGCCCTTAGCCCCGCCCACCCCGCCCTTGGCCCCGCCCATTCCCCCTTTAGCCACGCCCATTCCGCCTTCAGCCACGGCCTTTCCCTCTTTAGCCCTGCCCATACACGATTCTGCCTCGCCCATTCCCCTTTTAGCCTCCCCCCTACGGCCCCTAGAGCCCCGGCAGGCCCCCCCCACCTTTAGCCCCGCCCCTTCCGGCTTTCGCCCCGCCCACTCCGGCTTTAGCCCCGCCCACTCCGCCCTTAGCCCCGCCCACCCCGCCCTTGGCCCCGCCCATTTTCCCTTTAGCCACGCCCATTCCGCCTTCAGCCACGGCCTTTCCCCCTTTAGCCCTGCCCATACACGATTCTGCCTCGCCCATTCCCCTTTTAGCCTCCCCCCTACGGCCCCTAGAGCCCCGGCAAGCCCCCCCTTTAGCCCCGCCCCTTCCGGCTTTAGCCCCGCCCACTCCGCCCTTAGCCCCGCCCACCCCGCCCTTGGCCCCGCCCATTCCCCTTTAGCCACGCCCATTCCGCCTTCAGCCACAGCCTTTCCCCCTTTAGCCCTGCCCATACACGATTCTGCCTCGCCCATTCCCCTTTTAGCCTCCCCCCTACGGCCCCTGGAGCCCCGGCAAGCCCCCCCCTTAGCCCCGCCCCTTCCGGCTTTAGCCCCGCCCACTCCGCCCTTAGCCCCGCCCACCCCGCCCTTGGCCCCGCCCATTCCCCCTTTAGCCACGCCCATTCCGCCTTCAGCCACGGCCTTTCCCCCTTTAGCCCTGCCCATACACGATTCTGCCTCGCCCATTCCCCTTTTAGCCTCCCCCCTACGGCCCCTAGAGCCCCGGCAAGCCCCCCCTTTAGCCCCGCCCCTTCCGGCTTTCGCCCCGCCCACTCCGGCTTTAGCCCCGCCCACTCCGCCCTTAGCCCCGCCCACCCCGCCCTTGCCCCCGCCCATTCCCCCTTTAGCCACGCCCATTCCGCCTTCAGCCACGGCCTTTCCCCCTTTAGCCCTGCCCATACACGATTCTGCCTCGCCCATTCCCCTTTTAGCCTCCCCCCTACGGCCCCTAGAGCCCCGGCAAGCCCCCCCCTTTAGCCCCGCCCCTTCCGGCTTTAGCCCCGCCCCACCTCCGCCCTTAGCCCCGCCCACCCCGCCCTTGGCCCCGCCCATTTTCCCTTTAGCCACGCCCATTCCGCCTTCAGCCACGGCCTTTCCCCCTTTAGCCCTGCCCATACACGATTCTGCCTCGCCCATTCCCCTTTTAGCCTCCCCCCTACGGCCCCTAGAGCCCCGGCAAGCCCCCCCCCTTTAGCCCCGCCCCTTCCGGCTTTCGCCCCGCCCCTTCCGGCATTATCCCCGCCCACTCCGCCCTTAGCCCCGCCCACCCCGCCCTTGGCCCCGCCCATTCCCCCTTTAGCCACGCCCATTCCGCCTTCAGCCACGGCCTTTCCCCCTTTAGCCCTGCCCATACACGATTCTGCCTCGCCCATTCCCCTTTTAGCCTCCCCCCTACGGCCCCTAGAGCCCCGGCAAGCCCCCCCCTTTAGCCCCGCCCCTTCCGGCTTTAGCCCCGCCCCTTCCTGCTTTAGCCCCGCCCACTCCGCCCTTAGCCCCGCCCACCCCGCCCTTGGCCCCGCCCATTCCCCCTTTAGCCACGCCCATCTCCGCCTTCAGCCACGGCCTTTCCCCCTTTAGCCCTGCCCATACACGATTCTGCCTCGCCCATTCCCCTTTTAGCCTCCCCCCTACGGCCCCTAGAGCCCCGGCAAGCCCCCCCCTTTAGCCCCGCCCCTTCCTGCTTTAGCCCCGCCCCTTCCGGCTTTAGCCCCGCCCACTCCGCCCTTAGCCCCGCCCACCCCGCCCTTGGCCCCGCCCATTCCCCCTTTAGCCACGCCCATTCCGCCTTCAGCCACGGCCTTTCCCCCTTTAGCCCTGCCCATACACGATTCTGCCTCGCCCATTCCCCTTTTAGCCTCCCCCCTACGGCCCCTAGAGCCCCCGGCAAGCCCCCCCTTTAGCCCCGCCCCTTCCTGCTTTAGCCCCGCCCCTTCCGGCTTTAGCCCCGCCCACTTCCGCCCTTAGCCCCCGCCCACCCCGCCCTTGGCCCCGCCCACTTTCCCTTTAGCCACGCCCATTCCGCCTTCAGCCACGGCCTTTCCCCCTTTAGCCCTGCCCATACACGATTCTGCCTCGCCCATTCCCCTTTTAGCCTCCCCCCTACGGCCCCTAGAGCCCCGGCAAGCCCCCCCCTTTAGCCCCCGCCCCTTCCGGCTTTAGCCCCGCCCCTTCCTGCTTTAGCCCCGCCCACTCCGTTCTTAGCCCCGCCCACCACGCCCTTGGCCCCGCCCATTTTCCCTTTAGCCACGCCCATTCCGCCTTCAGCCACGGCCTTTCCCCCTTTAGCCCTGCCCATACACGATTCTGCCTCGCCCATTCCCCTTTTAGCCTCCCCCTACGGCCCCTAGAGCCCCGGCAAGCCCCCCCCTTTAGCCCCCGCCCCTTCCGTCTTTAGCCCCGCCCACTCCGCCCTTAGCCCCGCCCACCCCGCCCTTGGCCCCGCCCATTCCCCCTTTAGCCACGCCCATTCCGCCTTCAGCCACGGCCTTTCCCCCTTTAGCCCTGCCCATACACGATTCTGCCTCGCCCATTCCCCTTTTAGCCTCCCCCCTACGGCCCCTAGAGCCCCGGCAAGCCCCCCCCCTTTAGCCCCGCCCCTTCCGGCTTTAGCCCCGCCCCACTCCGCCCTTAGCCCCGCCCACCCCGCCCTTGGCCCCGCCCATTCCCCCTTTAGCCACGCCCATTCCGCCTTCAGCCACGGCCTTTCCCCCTTTAGCCCTGCCCATACACGATTCTGCCTTGCCCATTCCCCTTTTAGCCTCCCCCCTACGGCCCCTAGAGCCCCCGGCAAGCCCCCCCCCTTTAGCCCCGCCCCTTCCGGCTTTCGCCCCGCCCCTTCCGGCTTTAGCCCGCCCACTCCGCTTTAGCCCCGCCCACCCCGCCCTTGGCCCCGCCCATTCCCCCTTTAGCCACGCCCATTCCGCCTTCAGCCACGGCCTTTCCCCCTTTAGCCCTGCCCATACACGATTCTGCCTCGCCCATTCCCCTTTTAGCCTCCCCCCTACGGCCCCTAGAGCCCCGGCAAGCCTCCCCCTTTAGCCCCGCCCCTTCCGTCTTTAGCCCCGCCCACTCCGCCCTTAGCCCCGCCCACCCCGCCCTTGGCCCCGCCCATTCCCCCTTTAGCCACGCCCATTCCGCCTTCAGCCACGGCCTTTCCCCCTTTAGCCCTGCCCATACACGATTCTGCCTCGCCCATTCCCCTTTTAGCCTCCCCCCTACGGCCCCTAGAGCCCCGGCAAGCCTCCCCCTTTAGCCCCGCCCCTTCCGGCTTTAGCCCCGCCCACTCCGCCCTTAGCCCCGCCCACTCCGCCCTTAGCCCCGCCCACCCCGCCCTTGGCCCCGCCCATTCCCCCTTTAGCCACGCCCATTCCGCCTTCAGCCACGGCCTTTCCCCCTTTAGCCCTGCCTATACACGATTCTGCCTCGCCCATTCCCCTTTTAGCCTCCCCCCTACGGCCCCTAGAGCCCCGGCAAGCCCCCCCCTTTAGCCCCGCCCCTTCCGGCTTTAGCCCCGCCCCTTCCGGCTTTAGCCCCGCCCACCCCGCCTTTAGCCCCGCCCACCCCGCCCTTGGCCCCGCCCATTCCCCCTTTAGCCACGCCCATTCCGCCTTCAGCCACGGCCTTTCCCCCTTTAGCCCTGCCCATACACGATTCTGCCTTGCCCATTCCCCTTTTAGCCTCCCCCCTACGGCCCCTAGAGCCCCGGCAAGCCCCCCCCCTTTAGCCCCGCCCCTTCCGGCTTTCGCCCCGCCCCTTCCGGCTTTAGCCCCGCCCCTTCCGGCTTTAGCCCCGCCCACCCCGCCCTTGGCCCCGCCCATTCCCCCTTTAGCCACGCCCATTCCGCCTTCAGCCACGGCCTTTCCCCCTTTAGCCCTGCCCATACACGATTCTGCCTCGCCCATTCCCCTTTTAGCCTCCCCCCTACGGCCCCTAGAGCCCCGGCAAGCCCCCCCCCTTTAGCCCCGCCCCTTCCGTCTTTAGCCCCGCCCACTCCGCCCTTAGCCCCGCCCACCCCGCCCTTGGCCCCGCCCATTCCCCCTTTAGCCACGCCCATTCCGCCTTCAGCCACGGCCTTTCCCCCTTTAGCCCTGCCCATACACGATTCTGCCTCGCCCATTCCCCTTTTAGCCTCCCCCCTACGGCCCCTAGAGCCCCGGCAAGCCCCCCCCCTTTAGCCCCGCCCCTTCCGGCTTTCGCCCCGCCCACTCCGGCTTTAGCCCCGCCCACTCCGCCCTTAGCCCCGCCCACCCCGCCCTTGGCCCCGCCCATTCCCCCTTTAGCCACGCCCATTCCGCCTTCAGCCACGGCCTTTCCCCCTTTAGCCCTGCCCATACACGATTCTGCCTCGCCCATTCCCCTTTTAGCCTCCCCCCTACGGCCCCTAGAGCCCCGGCAAGCCCCCCCCCTTTAGCCCCGCCCCTTCCTGCTTTCGCCCCGCCCCTTCCGGCTTTAGCCCCGCCCACTCCGCCCTTAGCCCCGCCCACCCCGCCCTTGGCCCCGCCCATTCCCCCTTTAGCCACGCCCATTCCGCCTTCAGCCACGGCCTTTCCCCCTTTAGCCCTGCCCATACACGATTCTGCCTCGCCCATTCCCCTTTTAGCCTCCCCCCTACGGCCCCTAGAGCCCCGGCAAGGCCCCCCCCTTTAGCCCCGCCCCTTCCGGCTTTAGCCCCGCCCACTCCGCCCTTAGCCCCGCCCACTCCGCCCTTAGCCCCGCCCACCCCGCCCTTGGCCCCGCCCATTTTCCCTTTAGCCACGCCCATTCCGCCTTCAGCCACGGCCTTTCCCCCTTTAGCCCTGCCCATACACGATTCTGCCTCGCCCATTCCCCTTTTAGCCTCCCCCCTACGGCCCCTAGAGCCCCGGCAAGCCCCCCCCTTTAGCCCCGCCCCTTCCGGCTTTAGCCCCGCCCCTTCCGGCTTTAGCCCCGCCCACTCCGCCCTTAGCCCCGCCCACCCCGCCCTTGGCCCCGCCCATTCCCCCTTTAGCCACGCCCATTCCGCCTTCAGCCACGGCCTTTCCCCCTTTAGCCCTGCCCATACACGATTCTGCCTCGCCCATTCCCCTTTTAGCCTCCCCCCTACGGCCCCTAGAGCCCCGGCAAGCCCCCCCTTTAGCCCCGCCCCTTCCGGTTTTAGCCCCGCCCCTTCCGGCTTTAGCCCCGCCCACTCCGCCTTTAGCCCCGCCCATTCCGCCCTTAGCCCCGCCCACCCCGCCCTTGGCCCCGCCCATTCCCCCTTTTGCCACGCCCATTCCGCCTTCAGCCACGGCCTTTCCCCCTTTAGCCCTGCCCATATACGATTCTGCCTCGCCCATTCCCCTTTTAGCCTCCCCCCTACGGCCCCTAGAGCCCCGGCAAGCCCCCCCCTTTAGCCCCGCCCCTTCCGGCTTTAGCCCCGCCCACTCCGCCCTTAGCCCCGCCCACCCCGCCCTTGGCCCCGCCCATTTTCCCTTTAGCCACGCCCATTCCGCCTTCAGCCACGGCCTTTCCCCCTTTAGCCCTGCCCATACACGATTCTGCCTCGCCCATTCCCCTTTTAGCCTCCCCCCTACGGCCCCTAGAGCCCCGGCAAGCCCCCCCCTTTAGCCCCGCCCCTTCCGGCTTTAGCCCCGCCCCTTCCGGCTTTAGCCCCGCCCACCCCGCCCTTGGCCCCGCCCATTCCCCCTTTAGCCACGCCCATTCCGCCTTCAGCCACGGCCTTTCCCCCTTTAGCCCTGCCCATACACGATTCTGCCTCGCCCATTCCCCTTTTAGCCTCCCCCCTACGGCCCCTAGAGCCCCGGCAAGCCCCCCCCTTTAGCCCCGCCCCTTCCGGCTTTAGCCCCGCCCACTCCGCCCTTAGCCCCGCCCACCCCGCCCTTGGCCCCGCCCATTCCCCCTTTAGCCACGCCCATTCCGCCTTCAGCCACGGCCTTTCCCCCTTTAGCCCTGCCTATACACGATTCTGCCTCGCCCATTCCCCTTTTAGCCTCCCCCCTACGGCCCCTAGAGCCCCGGCAAGCCCCCCCTTTAGCCCCGCCCCTTCCGGCTTTAGCCCCGCCCACTCCGCCCTTAGCCCCGCCCACCCCGCCCTTGGCCCCGCCCATTCCCCCTTTAGCCACGCCCATTCCGCCTTCAGCCACGGCCTTTCCCCCTTTAGCCCTGCCCATACACGATTCTGCCTCGCCCATTCCCCTTTTAGCCTCCCCCCTACGGCCCCTAGAGCCCCGGCAAGCCCCCCCCTTTAGCCCCGCCCCTTCCGTCTTTAGCCCCGCCCACACCGCCCTTAGCCCCGCCCACCCCGCCCTTGGCCCCGCCCATTCCCCCTTTAGCCACGCCCATTCCGCCTTCAGCCACGGCCTTTCCCCCTTTAGCCCTGCCCATACACGATTCTGCCTCGCCCATTCCCCTTTTAGCCTCCCCCCTACGGCCCCTAGAGCCCCGGCAAGCCCCCCCCCTTTAGCCCCGCCCCTTCCGGCTTTCGCCCCGCCCACTCCGCCCTTAGTCCCGCCCACCCCGCCCTTGGCCCCGCCCACCCCGCCCTTGGCCCCGCCCATTCCCCCTTTAGCCACGCCCATTCCGCCTTCAGCCACGGCCTTTCCCCCTTTAGCCCTGCCCATACACGATTCTGCCTCGCCCATTCCCCTTTTAGCCTCCCCCCTACGGCCCCTAGAGCCCCGGCAAGCCCCCCCCTTAGCCCCGCCCCTTCCGGCTTTAGCCCCGCCCACCCCGCCCTTGGCCCCGCCCACCCCGCCCTTGGCCCCGCCCATTCCCCCTTTTGCCACGCCCATTCCGCCTTCAGCCACGGCCTTTCCCCCTTTAGCCCTGCCCATACACGATTCTGCCTCGCCCATTCCCCTTTTAGCCTCCCCCCTACGGCCCCTAGAGCCCCGGCAAGCCCCCCCCTTTAGCCCCGCCCCTTCCGGCTTTAGCCCCGCCCACTCCGCCCTTAGCCCCGCCCACCCCGCCCTTGGCCCCGCCCATTCCCCCTTTAGCCACGCCCATTCCGCCTTCAGCCACGGCCTTTCCCCCTTTAGCCCTGCCCATACACGATTCTGCCTCGCCCATTCCCCTTTTAGCCTCCCCCCTACGGCCCCTAGAGCCCCGGCAAGCCCCCCCCTTTAGCCCCGCCCCTTCCGGCTTTCGCCCCGCCCCTTCCGGCTTTAGCCCCGCCCACTCCGCCCTTAGCCCCGCCCACCCCGCCCTTGGCCCCGCCCATTCCCCCTTTAGCCACGCCCATTCCGCCTTCAGCCACGGCCTTTCCCCCTTTAGCCCTGCCCATACACGATTCTGCCTCGCCCATTCCCCTTTTAGCCTCCCCCCTACGGCCCCTAGAGCCCCGGCAAGGCCCCCCCCTTTAGCCCCGCCCCTTCCGGCTTTAGCCCCGCCCACTCCGCCCTTAGCCCCGCCCACTCCGCCCTTAGCCCCGCCCACCCCGCCCTTGGCCCCGCCCATTTTCCCTTTAGCCACGCCCATTCCGCCTTCAGCCACGGCCTTTCCCCCTTTAGCCCTGCCCATACACGATTCTGCCTCGCCCATTCCCCTTTTAGCCTCCCCCCTACGGCCCCTAGAGCCCCGGCAAGCCCCCCCCTTTAGCCCCGCCCCTTCCGGCTTTAGCCCCGCCCCTTCCGGCTTTAGCCCCGCCCACTCCGCCCTTAGCCCCGCCCACCCCGCCCTTGGCCCCGCCCATTCCCCCTTTAGCCACGCCCATTCCGCCTTCAGCCACGGCCTTTCCCCCTTTAGCCCTGCCCATACACGATTCTGCCTCGCCCATTCCCCTTTTACCCTCCCCCCTACGGCCCCTAGAGCCCCGGCAAGCCCCCCCTTTAGCCCCGCCCCTTCCGGTTTTAGCCCCGCCCCTTCCGGCTTTAGCCCCGCCCACTCCGCATTTAGCCCCGCCCATTCCGCCCTTAGCCCCGCCCACCCCGCCCTTGGCGCCGCCCATTCCCCCTTTTGCCACGCCCATTCCGCCTTCAGCCACGGCCTTTCCCCCTTTAGCCCTGCCCATATACGATTCTGCCTCGCCCATTCCCCTTTTAGCCTCCCCCCTACGGCCCCTAGAGCCCCGGCAAGCCCCCCCTTTAGCCCCGCCCCTTCCGGCTTTAGCCCCGCCCACTCCGCCCTTAGCCCCGCCCACCCCGCCCTTGGCCCCGCCCATTCCCCCTTTAGCCACGCCCATTCCGCCTTCAGCCACGGCCTTTCCCCCTTTAGCCCTGCCCATACACGATTCTGCCTCGCCCATTCCCCTTTTAGCCTCCCCCCTACGGCCCCTAGAGCCCCGGCAAGCCCCCCCCCTTTAGCCCCGCCCCTTCCGGCTTTCGCCCCGCGCACTCCGGCTTTAGCCCCGCCCACTCCGCCCTTAGCCCCGCCCACCCCGCCCTTGGCCCCGCCCATTCCCCCTTTAGCCACGCCCATTCCGCCTTCAGCCACGGCCTTTCCCCCTTTAGCCCTGCCCATACACGATTCTGCCTCGCCCATTCCCCTTTTAGCCTCCCCCCTACGGCCCCTAGAGCCCCGGCAAGCCCCCCCCCTTTAGCCCCGCCCCTTCCTGCTTTCGCCCCGCCCCTTCCGGCTTTAGCCCCGCCCACTCCGCCCTTAGCCCCGCCCACCCCGCCCTTGGCCCCGCCCATTCCCCCTTTAGCCACGCCCATTCCGCCTTCAGCCACGGCCTTTCCCCCTTTAGCCCTGCCCATACACGATTCTGCCTCGCCCATTCCCCTTTTAGCCTCCCCCCTACGGCCCCTAGAGCCCCGGCAAGGCCCCCCCCTTTAGCCCCGCCCCTTCCGGCTTTAGCCCCGCCCACTCCGCCCTTAGCCCCGCCCACTCCGCCCTTAGCCCCGCCCACCCCGCCCTTGGCCCCGCCCATTTTCCCTTTAGCCACGCCCATTCCGCCTTCAGCCACGGCCTTTCCCCCTTTAGCCCTGCCCATACACGATTCTGCCTCGCCCATTCCCCTTTTAGCCTCCCCCCTACGGCCCCTAGAGCCCCGGCAAGCCCCCCCCTTTAGCCCCGCCCCTTCCGGCTTTAGCCCCGCCCCTTCCGGCTTTAGCCCCGCCCACTCCGCCCTTAGCCCCGCCCACCCCGCCCTTGGCCCCGCCCATTCCCCCTTTAGCCACGCCCATTCCGCCTTCAGCCACGGCCTTTCCCCCTTTAGCCCTGCCCATACACGATTCTGCCTCGCCCATTCCCCTTTTAGCCTCCCCCCTACGGCCCCTAGAGCCCCGGCAAGCCCCCCCTTTAGCCCCGCCCCTTCCGGTTTTAGCCCCGCCCCTTCCGGCTTTAGCCCCGCCCACTCCGCCTTTAGCCCCGCCCATTCCGCCCTTAGCCCCGCCCACCCCGCCCTTGGCCCCGCCCATTCCCCCTTTTGCCACGCCCATTCCGCCTTCAGCCACGGCCTTTCCCCCTTTAGCCCTGCCCATATACGATTCTGCCTCGCCCATTCCCCTTTTAGCCTCCCCCCTACGGCCCCTAGAGCCCCGGCAAGCCCCCCCCTTTAGCCCCGCCCCTTCCGGCTTTAGCCCCGCCCACTCCGCCCTTAGCCCCGCCCACCCCGCCCTTGGCCCCGCCCATTTTCCCTTTAGCCACGCCCATTCCGCCTTCAGCCACGGCCTTTCCCCCTTTAGCCCTGCCCATACACGATTCTGCCTCGCCCATTCCCCTTTTAGCCTCCCCCCTACGGCCCCTAGAGCCCCGGCAAGCCCCCCCCCTTTAGCCCCGCCCCTTCCGGCTTTAGCCCCGCCCCTTCCGGCTTTAGCCCCGCCCACCCCGCCCTTGGCCCCGCCCATTCCCCCTTTAGCCACGCCCATTCCGCCTTCAGCCACGGCCTTTCCCCCTTTAGCCCTGCCCATACACGATTCTGCCTCGCCCATTCCCCTTTTAGCCTCCCCCCTACGGCCCCTAGAGCCCCGGCAAGCCCCCCCCTTTAGCCCCGCCCCTTCCGGCTTTAGCCCCGCCCACTCCGCCCTTAGCCCCGCCCACCCCGCCCTTGGCCCCGCCCATTCCCCCTTTAGCCACGCCCATTCCGCCTTCAGCCACGGCCTTTCCCCCTTTAGCCCTGCCTATACACGATTCTGCCTCGCCCATTCCCCTTTTAGCCTCCCCCCTACGGCCCCTAGAGCCCCGGCAAGCCCCCCCTTTAGCCCCGCCCCTTCCGTCTTTAGCCCCGCCCACTCCGCCCTTAGCCCCGCCCACCCCGCCCTTGGCCCCGCCCATTCCCCCTTTAGCCACGCCCATTCCGCCTTCAGCCACGGCCTTTCCCCCTTTAGCCCTGCCCATACACGATTCTGCCTCGCCCATTCCCCTTTTAGCCTCCCCCCTACGGCCCCTAGAGCCCCGGCAAGCCCCCCCCTTTAGCCCCGCCCCTTCCGTCTTTAGCCCCGCCCACACCGCCCTTAGCCCCGCCCACCCCGCCCTTGGCCCCGCCCATTCCCCCTTTAGCCACGCCCATTCCGCCTTCAGCCACGGCCTTTCCCCCTTTAGCCCTGCCCATACACGATTCTGCCTCGCCCATTCCCCTTTTAGCCTCCCCCCTACGGCCCCTAGAGCCCCGGCAAGCCCCCCCCCTTTAGCCCCGCCCCTTCCGGCTTTCGCCCCGCCCACTCCGCCCTTAGTCCCGCCCACCCCGCCCTTGGCCCCGCCCACCCCGCCCTTGGCCCCGCCCATTCCCCCTTTAGCCACGCCCATTCCGCCTTCAGCCACGGCCTTTCCCCCTTTAGCCCTGCCCATACACGATTCTGCCTCGCCCATTCCCCTTTTAGCCTCCCCCCTACGGCCCCTAGAGCCCCGGCAAGCCCCCCCCTTAGCCCCGCCCCTTCCGGCTTTAGCCCCGCCCACCCCGCCCTTGGCCCCGCCCACCCCGCCCTTGGCCCCGCCCATTCCCCCTTTTGCCACGCCCATTCCGCCTTCAGCCACGGCCTTTCCCCCTTTAGCCCTGCCCATACACGATTCTGCCTCGCCCATTCCCCTTTTAGCCTCCCCCCTACGGCCCCTAGAGCCCCGGCAAGCCCCCCCCTTTAGCCCCGCCCCTTCCGGCTTTAGCCCCGCCCACTCCGCCCTTAGCCCCGCCCACCCCGCCCTTGGCCCCGCCCATTCCCCCTTTAGCCACGCCCATTCCGCCTTCAGCCACGGCCTTTCCCCCTTTAGCCCTGCCCATACACGATTCTGCCTCGCCCATTCCCCTTTTAGCCTCCCCCCTACGGCCCCTAGAGCCCCGGCAAGCCCCCCCCTTTAGCCCCGCCCCTTCCGGCTTTCGCCCCGCCCCTTCCGGCTTTAGCCCCGCCCACTCCGCCCTTAGCCCCGCCCACCCCGCCCTTGGCCCCGCCCATTCCCCCTTTAGCCACGCCCATTCCGCCTTCAGCCACGGCCTTTCCCCCTTTAGCCCTGCCCATACACGATTCTGCCTCGCCCATTCCCCTTTTAGCCTCCCCCCTACGGCCCCTAGAGCCCCGGCAAGGCCCCCCCCTTTAGCCCCGCCCCTTCCGGCTTTAGCCCCGCCCACTCCGCCCTTAGCCCCGCCCACTCCGCCCTTAGCCCCGCCCACCCCGCCCTTGGCCCCGCCCATTTTCCCTTTAGCCACGCCCATTCCGCCTTCAGCCACGGCCTTTCCCCCTTTAGCCCTGCCCATACACGATTCTGCCTCGCCCATTCCCCTTTTAGCCTCCCCCCTACGGCCCCTAGAGCCCCGGCAAGCCCCCCCCTTTAGCCCCGCCCCTTCCGGCTTTAGCCCCGCCCCTTCCGGCTTTAGCCCCGCCCACTCCGCCCTTAGCCCCGCCCACCCCGCCCTTGGCCCCGCCCATTCCCCCTTTAGCCACGCCCATTCCGCCTTCAGCCACGGCCTTTCCCCCTTTAGCCCTGCCCATACACGATTCTGCCTCGCCCATTCCCCTTTTAGCCTCCCCCCTACGGCCCCTAGAGCCCCGGCAAGCCCCCCCTTTAGCCCCGCCCCTTCCGGTTTTAGCCCCGCCCCTTCCGGCTTTAGCCCCGCCCACTCCGCATTTAGCCCCGCCCATTCCGCCCTTAGCCCCGCCCACCCCGCCCTTGGCGCCGCCCATTCCCCCTTTTGCCACGCCCATTCCGCCTTCAGCCACGGCCTTTCCCCCTTTAGCCCTGCCCATATACGATTCTGCCTCGCCCATTCCCCTTTTAGCCTCCCCCCTACGGCCCCTAGAGCCCCGGCAAGCCCCCCCCTTTAGCCCCGCCCCTTCCGGCTTTAGCCCCGCCCACTCCGCCCTTAGCCCCGCCCACCCCGCCCTTGGCCCCGCCCATTTTCCCTTTAGCCACGCCCATTCCGCCTTCAGCCACGGCCTTTCCCCCTTTAGCCCTGCCCATACACGATTCTGCCTCGCCCATTCCCCTTTTAGCCTCCCCCCTACGGCCCCTAGAGCCCCGGCAAGCCCCCCCCCTTTAGCCCCGCCCCTTCCGGCTTTAGCCCCGCCCCTTCCGGCTTTAGCCCCGCCCACCCCGCCCTTGGCCCCGCCCATTCCCCCTTTAGCCACGCCCATTCCGCCTTCAGCCACGGCCTTTCCCCCTTTAGCCCTGCCCATACACGATTCTGCCTCGCCCATTCCCCTTTTAGCCTCCCCCCTACGGCCCCTAGAGCCCCGGCAAGCCCCCCCCTTTAGCCCCGCCCCTTCCGGCTTTAGCCCCGCCCACTCCGCCCTTAGCCCCGCCCACCCCGCCCTTGGCCCCGCCCATTTTCCCTTTAGCCACGCCCATTCCGCCTTCAGCCACGGCCTTTCCCCCTTTAGCCCTGCCTATACACGATTCTGCCTCGCCCATTCCCCTTTTAGCCTCCCCCCTACGGCCCCTAGAGCCCCGGCAAGCCCCCCCTTTAGCCCCGCCCCTTCCGGCTTTAGCCCCGCCCACTCCGCCCTTAGCCCCGCCCACCCCGCCCTTGGCCCCGCCCATTCCCCCTTTAGCCACGCCCATTCCGCCTTCAGCCACGGCCTTTCCCCCTTTAGCCCTGCCCATACACGATTCTGCCTCGCCCATTCCCCTTTTAGCCTCCCCCCTACGGCCCCTAGAGCCCCGGCAAGCCCCCCCCTTTAGCCCCGCCCCTTCCTGCTTTAGCCCCGCCCACTCCGCCCTTAGCCCCGCCCACCCCGCCCTTGGCCCCGCCCATTCCCCCTTTAGCCACGCCCATTCCGCCTTCAGCCACGGCCTTTCCCCCTTTAGCCCTGCCCATACACGATTCTGCCTCGCCCATTCCCCTTTTAGCCTCCCCCCTACGGCCCCTAGAGCCCCGGCAAGCCCCCCCCCTTTAGCCCCGCCCCTTCCGGCTTTCGCCCCGCCCACTCCGCCCTTAGTCCCCGCCCACCCCGCCCTTGGCCCCGCCCACCCCGCCCTTGGCCCCGCCCATTCCCCCTTTAGCCACGCCCATTCCGCCTTCAGCCACGGCCTTTCCCCCTTTAGCCCTGCCCATACACGATTCTGCCTCGCCCATTCCCCTTTTAGCCTCCCCCCTACGGCCCCTAGAGCCCCGGCAAGCCCCCCCCTTAGCCCCGCCCCTTCCGTCTTTAGCCCCGCCCACCCCGCCCTTGTCCCCGCCCACCCCGCCCTTGGCCCCGCCCATTCCCCCTTTAGCCACGCCCATTCCGCCTTCAGCCACGGCCTTTCCCCCTTTAGCCCTGCCCATACACGATTCTGCCTCGCCCATTCCCCTTTTAGCCTCCCCCCTACGGCCCCTAGAGCCCCGGCAAGCCCCCCCCTTTAGCCCCGCCCCTTCCGGCTTTAGCCCCGCCCACTCCGCCCTTAGCCCCGCCCACCCCGCCCTTGGCCCCGCCCATTCCCCCTTTAGCCACGCCCATTCCGCCTTCAGCCACGGCCTTTCCCCCTTTAGCCCTGCCCATACACGATTCTGCCTCGCCCATTCCCCTTTTAGCCTCCCCCCTACGGCCCCTAGAGCCCCGGCAAGGCCCCCCCCTTTAGCCCCGCCCCTTCCGGATTTAGCCCCGCCCACTCCGCCCTTAGCCCCGCCCACTCCGCCATTAGCCCCGCCCACCCCGCCCTTGGCCCCGCCCATTTTCCCTTTAGCCACGCCCATTCCGCCTTCAGCCACGGCCTTTCCCCCTTTAGCCCTGCCTATACACGATTCTGCCTCGCCCATTCCCCTTTTAGCCTCCCCCCTACGGCCCCTAGAGCCCCGGCAAGCCCCCCCCCTTTAGCCCCGCCCCTTCCGGCTTTAGCCCCGCCCCTTCCGGCTTTAGCCCCGCCCACCCCGCCCTTGGCCCCGCCCATTCCCCCTTTAGCCACGCCCATTCCGCCTTCAGCCACGGCCTTTCCCTCTTTAGCCCTGCCCATACACGATTCTGCCTCGCCCATTCCCCTTTTAGCCTCCCCCCTACGGCCCCTAGAGCCCCGGCAGGCCCCCCCCCCTTTAGCCCCGCCCCTTCCGGCTTTCGCCCCGCCCACTCCGGCTTTAGCCCCGCCCACTCCGCCCTTAGCCCCGCCCACCCCGCCCTTGGCCCCGCCCATTTTCCCTTTAGCCACGCCCATTCCGCCTTCAGCCACGGCCTTTCCCCCTTTAGCCCTGCCCATACACGATTCTGCCTCGCCCATTCCCCTTTTAGCCTCCCCCCTACGGCCCCTAGAGCCCCGGCAAGCCCCCCCTTTAGCCCCGCCCCTTCCGGCTTTAGCCCCGCCCACTCCGCCCTTAGCCCCGCCCACCCCGCCCTTGGCCCCGCCCATTCCCCCTTTAGCCACGCCCATTCCGCCTTCAGCCACAGCCTTTCCCCCTTTAGCCCTGCCCATACACCATTCTGCCTCGCCCATTCCCCTTTTAGCCTCCCCCCTACGGCCCCTAGAGCCCCGGCAAGCACCCCCCTTTAGCCCCGCCCCTTCCGGCTTTAGCCCCGCCCACTCCGCCTTTAGCCCCGCCCACCCCGCCCTTGGCCCCGCCCATTCCCCCTTTAGCCACGCCCATTCCGCCTTCAGCCACGGCCTTTCCCCCTTTAGCCCTGCCCATACACCATTCTGCCTCGCCCATTCCCCTTTTAGCCTCCCCCCTACGGCCCCTAGAGCCCCGGCAAGCCCCCCCCCCTTAGCCCCGCCCCTTCCGGCTTTAGCCCCGCCCCTTCCGGCTTTAGCCCCGCCCCTTCCGGCTTTAGCCCCGCCCACCCCGCCCTTGGCCCCGCCCATTCCCCCTTTAGCCACGCCCATTCCGCCTTCAGCCACGGCCTTTCCCCCTTTAGCCCTGCCCATACAGGATTCTGCCTCGCCCATTCCCCTTTTAGCCTCTCCCCTACGGCCCCTAGAGCCCCGGCAAGCCCCCCCCCTTAGCCCCGCCCCTTCCGGCTTTAGCCCCGCCCCTTCCGGCTTTAGCCCCGCCCACTCCGCCCTTAGCCCCGCCCACCCCGCCCTTGGCCCCGCCCATTCCCCCTTTAGCCACGCCCATTCCGCCTTCAGCCACGGCCTTTCCCCCTTTAGCCCTGCCCATACACCATTCTGCCTCGCCCATTCCCCTTTTAGCCTCCCCCCTACGGCCCCTAGAGCCCCGGCAAGCCCCACCCCCTTTAGCCCCGCCCCTTCCGGCTTTAGCCCCGCCCCTTCCGGCTTTAGCCCCGCCCACTCCGCCCTTTAGCCCCGCCCACCCCGCCCATTCCCCCTTTAGCCACGCCCATTCCGCCTTCAGCCACGGCCTTTCCCCCTTTAGCCCTGCCCATACACGATTCTGCCTCGCCCATTCCCCTTTCAGCCTCCCCCCTACGGCCCCTACAGCCCCGGCAAGCCCCCCCCCTTTAGCCCCGCCCCTTCCGGCTTTAGCCCCGCCCACCCCGCCCTTGGCCCCGCCCATTTTCCCTTTAGCCACGCCCATTCCGCCTTCAGCCACGGCCTTTCCCCCTTTAGCCCTGCCCATACACGATTCTGCCTCGCCCATTCCCCTTTTAGCCTCCCCCCTACGGCCCCTAGAGCCCCGGCAAGCCCCCCCCCTTAGCCCCGCCCCTTCCGGCTTTAGCCCCGCCCCTTCCGGCTTTAGCCCCGTTCACTCCGCCCTTAGCCCCGCCCACCCCGCCCTTGGCCCCGCCCATTCCCCCTTTAGCCACGCCCATTCCGCCTTCAGCCACGGCCTTTCCCCCTTTAGCCCTGCCCATACACGATTCTGCCTCGCCCATTCCCCTTTTAGCCTCCCCCCTACGGCCCCTAGAGCCCCGGCAAGCCCCACCCCCTTTAGCCCCGCCCCTTCCGGCTTTAGCCCCGCCCCTTCCGGCTTTAGCCCCGCCCACTCCGCCCTTAGCCCCGCCCACCCCGCCCATTCCCCCTTTAGCCACGCCCATTCCGCCTTCAGCCACGGCCTTTCCCCCTTTAGCCCTGCCCATACAGGATTCTGCCTCGCCCATTCCCCTTTTAGCCTCTCCCCTACGGCCCCTAGAGCCCCGGCAAGCCCCCCCCTTTAGCCCCGCCCCTTCCGGCTTTAGCCCCGCCCACTCCGCCCTTAGCCCCGCCCACCCCGCCCTTGGCCCCGCCCATTCCCCCTTTAGCCACGCCCATTCCGCCTTCAGCCACGGCCTTTCCCCCTTTAGCCCTGCCCATACACGATTCTGCCTCGCCCATTCCCCTTTTAGCCTCCCCCCTACGGCCCCTAGAGCCCCGGCAAGCCCCCCCCCTTAGCCCCGCCCCTTCCGGCTTTAGCCCCGCCCCTTCCGGCTTTAGCCCCGCCCACCCCGCCCTTGGCCCCGCCCACCCCGCCCTTGGCCCCGCCCATTCCCCCTTGAGCCACGCCCATCCCGCCTTCAGCCACGGCCTTTCCCCCTTTAGCCCTGCCCATACACCATTCTGCCTCGCCCATTCCCCTTTTAGCCTCCCCCCTACGGCCCCGAGAGCCCCGGCAAGCCCCCCCCCTCTTTAGCCCCGCCCCTTCCGGCTTTAGCCCCGCCCACTCCGCCCTTAGCCCCGCCCTTGGCCCCGCCCATTCCCCCTTTAGCCACGCCCATTCCGCCTTCAGCCACGGCCTTTCCCCCTTTAGCCCTGCCCATACACGATTCTGCCTCGCCCATTCCCCTTTGAGCCTCCCCCCTACGGCCCCTAGAGCCCCGGCAAGCCCCCCCCTTTAGCCCCGCCCCTTCCGGCTTTAGCCCCGCCCCTTCCGGCTTTAGCCCCGCCCACTCCGCCCTTAGCCCCGCCCACCCCGCCCTTGGCCCCGCCCATTCCCCCTTTAGCCACGCCCATTCCGCCTTCAGCCACGGCCTTTCCCCCTTTAGCCCTGCCCATACACCATTCTGCCTCGCCCATTCCCCTTTTAGCCTCCCCCCTACGGCCCCGAGAGCCCCGGCAAGCTTCCCCCGCTTTTAGCCCCGCCCCTTCCGGCTTTAGCCCCGCCCACTCCGGCTTTAGCCCCGCCCACTCCGCCCTTAGCCCCGCCCGCCCTGCCCTTGGCCCCGCCCACCCCGCCCTTGGCCCCGCCCATTCCCCCTTTAGCCACGCCCATTCCGCCTTCAGCCACGGCCTTTCCCCCTTTAGCCCTGCCCATACACGATTCTGCCTCGCCCATTCCCCTTTTAGCCTCCCCCCTACGGCCCCTAGAGCCCCGGCAAGCCCCCCCCTTTAGCCCCGCCCCTTCCGGCTTTAGCCCCGCCCACTCCGCCCTTCGCCCCGCCCACCCCCGCCCTTGGCCCCGCCCATTCCCCCTTTAGCCACGCCCATTCCGCCTTCAGCCACGGCCTTTCCCCCTTTAGCCCTGCCCATACACGATTCTGCCTCGCCCATTCCCCTTTTAGCCTCCCCCCTACGGCCCCTAGAGCCCCGGCAAGCCCCCCCCTTTAGCCCCGCCCCTTCCGGCTTTAGCCCCGCCCACTCCGCCCTTAGCCCCGCCCACCCCGCCCTTGGCCCCGCCCATTCCCCCTTTAGCCACGCCCATTCCGCCTTCAGCCACGGCCTTTCCCCCTTTAGCCCTGCCCATAGATGATTCTGCCTCGCCCATTCCCCTTTTAGCCTCCCCCCTACGGCCCCTAGAGCCCCGGCAAGCCCCCCCCTTTAGCCCCGCCCCTTCCGGCTTTCGCCCCGCCCCTTCCGGCTTTAGCCCCGCCCACTCCGCCCTTAGCCCCGCCCACCCCGCCCTTGGCCCCGCCCATTTTCCCTTTAGCCACGCCCATTCCGCCTTCAGCCACGGCCTTTCCCCCTTTAGCCCTGCCCATACACGATTCTGCCTCGCCCATTCCCCTTTTAGCCTCCCCCCTACGGCCCCTAGAGCCCCGGCAAGCCCCCCCCTTTAGCCCCGCCCCTTCCGGCTTTAGCCCCGCCCACTCCGCCCTTAGCCCCGCCCACCTCGCCCTTGGCCCCGCCCATTCCCCTTTAGCCACGCCCATTCCGCCTTCAGCCACGGCCTTTCCCCCTTGAGCCCTGCCCATACACGATTCTGCCTCGCCCATTCCCCTTTTAGCCTCCCCCCTACGGCCCCTAGAGCCCCGGCAAGCCCCCCCCCCTTTAGCCCCGCCCCTTCCGGCTTTAGCCCCGCCCACTCCGCCCTTAGCCCCGCCCACCCCGCCCTTGGCCCCGCCCATTCCCCCTTTAGCCACGCCCATTCCGCCTTCAGCCACGGCCTTTCCCCCTTTAGCCCTGCCCATACACGATTCTGCCTCGCCCATTCCCCTTTTAGCCTCCCCCCTACGGCCCCTAGAGCCCCGGCAAGCCCCCCCCTTTAGCCCCGCCCCTTCCTGCTATAGCCCCGCCCCTTCCGGCTTTAGCCCCGCCCACTCCGCCCTTAGCCCCGCCCACCCCGCCCTTGGCCCCGCCCACCGCGCCCTTGGCCCCGCCCCTTCCCCCCTTAGCCACGCCCATTCCGCCTTCAGCCACGGCCTTTCCCCCTTTAGCCCTGCCCATACACGATTCTGCCTCGCCCATTCCCCTTTTAGCCTCCCCCCTACGGCCCCACGAGCCCCGGCAAGCCCCCCCTTTAGCCCCGCCCCTTCCGGCTTTAGCCCCGCCCCTTCCGCCTTTAGCCCCGCCCTCTCCGCCCTTAGCCCCGCCCACCCCGCCCTTGGCCCCGCCCATTCCCCCTTTAGCCACGCCCATTCCGCCTTCAGCCACGGCCTTTCCCCCTTTAGCCCTGCCCATACACGATTCTGCCTCGCCCATTCCCCTTTTAGCCTCCCCCCTACGGCCCGTAGAGCCCCGGCAAGCCCCCCCCCTTTAGCCCCGCCCCTTCCGTCTTTAGCCCCGCCCACTCCGCCCTTAGCCCCGCCCACCCCGCCCTTGGCCCCGCCCATTCCCCCTTTAGCCACGCCCATTCCGCCTTCAGCCACGGCCTTTCCCCCTTTAGCCCTGCCCATACACGATTCTGCCTCGCCCATTCCCCTTTTAGCCTCCCCCCTACGGCCCCTAGAGCCCCGGCAAGCCCCCCCCCTTTAGCCCCGCCCCTTCCGGCTTTCGCCCCGCGCACTCCGGCTTTAGCCCCGCCCACTCCGCCCTTAGCCCCGCCCACCCCGCCCTTGGCCCCGCCCATTCCCCCTTTAGCCACGCCCATTCCGCCTTCAGCCACGGCCTTTCCCCCTTTAGCCCTGCCCATACACGATTCTGCCTCGCCCATTCCCCTTTTAGCCTCCCCCTACGGCCCCTAGAGCCCCGGCAAGCCCCCCCCCTTTAGCCCCGCCCCTTCCGGCTTTAGCCCCGCCCCTTCCTGCTTTAGCCCCGCCCACTCCGCCCTTAGCCCCGCCCACCCCGCCCTTGGCCCCGCCCATTTTCCCTTTAGCCACGCCCATTCCGCCTTCAGCCACGGCCTTTCCCCCTTTAGCCCTGCCTATACACGATTCTGCCTCGCCCATTCCCCTTTTAGCCTCCCCCCTACGGCCCCTAGAGCCCCGGCAAGCCCCCCCCCCTTTAGCCCCGCCCCTTCCGGCTTTAGCCCCGCCCCTTCCGGCTTTAGCCCCGCCCACCCCGCCCTTGGCCCCGCCCATTCCCCCTTTAGCCACGCCCATTCCGCCTTCAGCCACGGCCTTTCCCCCTTTAGCCCTGCCCATACACGATTCTGCCTCGCCCATTCCCCTTTTAGCCTCCCCCCTACGGCCCCTAGAGCCCCGGCAAGCCCCCCCCCCTTTAGCCCCGCCCCTTCCGGCTTTCGCCCCGCCCACTCCGCCCTTAGCCCCGCCCACCCCGCCCTTGGCCCCGCCCACCCTGCCCTTGGCCCCGCCCATTCCCCCTTTAGCCACGCCCATTCCGCCTTCAGCCACGGCCTTTCCCCCTTTAGCCCTGCCCATACACGATTCTGCCTCGCCCATTCCCCTTTTAGCCTCCCCCCTACGGCCCCTAGAGCCCCGGCAAGCCCCCCCCCTTTAGCCCCGCCCCTTCCGGCTTTAGCCCCGCCCACTCCGCCCTTAGCCCCGCCCACCCCGCCCTTGGCCCCGCCCATTCCCCCTTTAGCCACGCCCATTCCGCCTTCAGCCACGGCCTTTCCCCATTTAGCCCGGCCCATACACGATTCTGCCTCGCCCATTCCCCTTTTAGCCTCCCCCCTACGGCCCCTAGAGCCCCGGCAAGCCCCCCCCTTTAGCCCCGCCCCTTCCGGCTTTAGCCCCGCCCCTTCCGCCCTTAGCCCCGCCCACTCCGCCCTTAGCCCCGCCCACCCCGCCCTTGGCCCCGCCCATTCCCCCTTTAGCCACGCCCATTCCGCCTTTAGCCACGGCCTTTCCCCCTTTAGCCCTGCCCATACACGATTCTGCCTCGCCCATTCCCCTTTTAGCCTCCCCCCTACGGCCCCTAGAGCCCCGGCAAGCCCCCCCCCTTAGCCCCGCCCCTTCCGGCTTTAGCCCCGCCCCTTCCGGCTTTAGCCCCGCCCCTTCCGGCTTTAGCCCCGCCCACCCCGCCCTTGGCCCCGCCCATTCCCCCTTTAGCCACGCCCATTCCGCCTTCAGCCACGGCCTTTCCCCCTTTAGCCCTGCCCATACACGATTCTGCCTCGCCCATTCCCCTTTTAGCCTCCCCCCTACGGCCCCTAGAGCCCCGGCAACCTCCCCCTTTAGCCCCGCCCCTTCCGGCTTTAGCCCGCCCCTTCCGGCTTTAGCCCCGCCCCTTCCGGCTTTAGCCCCGCCCACCCCGCCCTTGGCCCCGCCCATTCCCCCTTTAGCCACGCCCATTCCGCCTTCAGCCACCGCCTTTCCCCCTTTAGCCCTGCCCATACACGATTCTGCCTCGCCCATTCCCCTTTTAGCCTCCCCCCTACGGCCCCTAGAGCCCCGGCAAGCCCCCCCCTTTAGCCCCGCCCCTTCCGGCTTTAGCCCCGCCCCTTCCGCCCTTAGCCCCGCCCACTCCGCCCTTAGCCCCGCCCACCCCGCCCTTGGCCCCGCCCACCCCGCCCTTGGCCCCGCCCATTCCCCCTTTAGCACGCCCATTCCGCCTTCAGCCACGGCCTTTCCCCCTTTAGCCCTGCCCATACACGATTCTGCCTCGCCCATTCCCCTTTTAGCCTCCCCCCTACGGCCCCTAGAGCCCCGGCAAGCCCCCCCCCCTTTAGCCCCGCCCCTTCCGGCTTTAGCCCCGCCCCTTCCTGCTTTAGCCCCGCCCACCCCGCCCTTGGCCCCGCCCACCCCGCCCTTGGCCCCGCCCATTTTCCCTTTAGCCACGCCCATTCCGCCTTTAGCCACGGCCTTTCCCCCTTTAGCCCTGCCCATACACGATTCTGCCTCGCCCATTCCCCTTTTAGCCTCCCCCCTACGGCCCCTAGAGCCCCGGCAAGCCCCCCCCTTTAGCCCCGCCCCTTCCGGCTTTAGCCCCGCCCACTCCGCCCTTAGCCCCGCCCACCCCGCCCTTGGCCCCCGCCCATTCCCCCTTTAGCCACGCCCATTCCGCCTTCAGCCACGGCCTTTCCCCCTTTAGCCCTGCCCATACACGATTCTGCCTCGCCCATTCCCCTTTTAGCCTCCCCCCTACGGCCCCTAGAGCCCCGGCAGGCCCCCCCCCTTTAGCCCCGCCCCCTTCCTGCTTTAGCCCCGCCCCTTCCGGCTTTAGCCCCGCCCACTCCGCCCTTAGCCCCGCCCACCCCGCCCTTGGCCCCGCCCATTCCCCCTTTAGCCACGCCCATTCCGCCTTCAGCCACGGCCTTTCCCCCTTTAGCCCTGCCCATACACGATTCTGCCTCGCCCATTCCCCTTTTAGCCTCCCCCCTACGGCCCCTAGAGCCCCGGCAAGCCCCCCCCTTTAGCCCCGCCCCTTCCGGCTTTAGCCCCGCCCCTTCCGGCTTTAGCCCCGCCCACTCCGCCCTTAGCCCCGCCCACCCCCGCCCTTGGCCCCGCCCATTCCCCCTTTAGCCACGCCCATTCCGCCTTTAGCCACGGCCTTTCCCCCTTTAGCCCTGCCCATACACGATTCTGCCTCGCCCATTCCCCTTTTAGCCTCCCCCCTACGGCCCCTAGAGCCCCGGCAAGGCCCCCCCCTTTAGCCCCGCCCCTTCCGGCTTTCGCCCCCGCCCCTTCCGGCTTTAGCCCCGCCCACTCCGCCCTTAGCCCCGCCCACCCCGCCCTTGGCCCCGCCCATTCCCCCTTTAGCCACGCCCATTCCGCCTTCAGCCACGGCCTTTCCCCCTTTAGCCCTGCCTATACACGATTCTGCCTCGCCCATTCCCCTTTTAGCCTCCCCCCTACGGCCCCTAGAGCCCCGGCAAGCCCCCCCTTTAGCCCCGCCCCTTCCGGCTTTGGCCCCGCCCCTTCCGGCTTTAGCCCCCGCCCACCCCGCCCTTGGCCCCGCCCATTCCCCCTTTAGCCACGCCCATTCCGCCTTCAGCCACGGCCCTTTCCCCCTTTAGCCCTGCCCATACACGATTCTGCCTCGCCCATTCCCCTTTTAGCCTCCCCCTACGGCCCCTAGAGTACCGGCCAGCCCCCCCCCTTTAGCCCCGCCCCTTCCGTCTTTAGCCCCGCCCACCTCCGCCCTTAGCCCCGCCCACCCCGCCCTTGGCCCCGCCCATTCCCCCTTTAGCCACGCCCATTCCGCCTTCAGCCACGGCCTTTCCCCCTTTAGCCCTGCCCATACACGATTCTGCCTCGCCCATTCCCCTTTTAACCTCCCCCCTACGGCCCCTAGAGCCCCGGCAAGCCCCCCCCCTTTAGCCCCGCCCCTTCCGGCTTTCGCCCCGCCCCTTCCGGCTTTAGCCCCGCCCACTCCGCCCCTTAGCCCCGCCCACCCCGCCCTTGGCCCCGCCCATTCCCCCTTTAGCCACGCCCATTCCGCCTTCAGCCACGGCCTTTCCCCCTTTAGCCCTGCCCATACACGATTCTGCCTCGCCCATTCCCCTTTTAGCCTCCCCCCTACGGCCCCTAGAGCCCCGGCAAGCCCCCCCCTTTAGCCCCGCCCCTTCCTGCTTTAGCCCCGCCCCTTCCGGCTTTAGCCCCGCCCACTCCGCCCTTAGCCCCGCCCACCCCGCCCTTGGCCCCGCCCATTCCCCCTTTAGCCACGCCCATTCCGCCTTCAGCCACGGCCTTTCCCCCTTTAGCCCTGCCCATACACGATTCTGCCTTGCCCATTCCCCTTTTAGCCTCCCCCCTACGGCCCCTAGAGCCCCGGCAAGCCCCCCCCCCTTTAGCTCCGCCCCTTCCTGCTTTAGCCCCGCCCCTTCCGGCTTTAGCCCCGCCCACTCCGCCCTTAGCCCCGCCCACCCCGCCCTTGGCCCCGCCCATTCCCCCTTTAGCCACGCCCATTCCGCCTTCAGCCACGGCCTTTCCCCCTTTAGCCCTGCCCATACACGATTCTGCCTCGCCCATTCCCCTTTTAGCCTCCCCCCTACGGCCCCTAGAGCCCCCGGCAAGCCCCCCCCTTTAGCCCCGCCCCTTCCGGCTTTAGCCCCGCCCCTTCCTGCTTAGCCCCGCCCACTCCGCCCTTAGCCCCGCCCACCCCGCCCTTGGCCCCGCCCATTTTCCCTTTAGCCACCGCCCATTCCGCCTTCAGCCACGGCCTTTCCCCCTTTAGCCCTGCCCATACACGATTCTGCCTCGCCCATTCCCCTTTTAGCCTCCCCCCTACGGCCCCTAGAGCCCCGGCAAGCCCCCCCCCTTTAGCCCCGCCCCTTCCGTCTTTAGCCCCGCCCCACTCCGCCCTTAGCCCCGCCCACCCCGCCCTTGGCCCCGCCCATTCCCCCTTTAGCCACGCCCATTCCGCCTTCAGCCACGGCCTTTCCCCCTTTAGCCCTGCCCATACACGATTCTGCCTCGCCCATTCCCCTTTTAGCCTCCCCCCTACGGCCCCTAGAGCCCCGGCAAGCCCCCCCTTTAGCCCCGCCCCTTCCGGCTTTAGCCCCGCCCACTCCGCCCTTAGCCCCGCCCACCCCGCCCTTGGCCCCGCCCATTCCCCCTTTAGCCACGCCCATTCCGCCTTCAGCCACGGCCTTTCCCCCTTTAGCCCTGCCCATACACGATTCTGCCTCGCCCATTCCCCTTTTAGCCTCCCCCCTACGGCCCCTAGAGCCCCGGCAAGCCTCCCCCTTTAGCCCCGCCCCTTCCGGCTTTAGCCCCGCCCACTCCGCCCTTAGCCCCGCCCACTCCGCCCTTGGCCCCGCCCATTCCCCCTTTAGCCACGCCCATTCCGCCTTCAGCCACGGCCTTTCCCCCTTTAGCCCTGCCCATACACGATTCTGCCTCGCCCATTCCCCTTTTAGCCTCCCCCCTACGGCCCCTAGAGCCCCGGCAAGGCCCCCCCCTTTAGCCCCGCCCCTTCCGGCTTTAGCCCCGCCCACTCCGCCCTTAGCCCCGCCCACTCCGCCCTTGCCCCCGCCCATTCCCCCTTTAGCCACGCCCATTCCGCCTTCAGCCACGGCCTTTCCCCCTTTAGCCCTGCCCATACACGATTCTGCCTCGCCCATTCCCCTTTTAGCCTCCCCCCTACGGCCCCTAGAGCCCCGGCAAGCCCCCCCCTTTAGCCCCGCCCCTTCCGTCTTTAGCCCCGCCCACTCCGCCCTTAGCCCCGCCCACCCCGCCCTTGGCCCCGCCCATTCCCCCTTTAGCCACGCCCATTCCGCCTTCAGCCACGGCCTTTCCCCCTTTAGCCCTGCCCATACACGATTCTGCCTCGCCCATTCCCCTTTTAGCCTCCCCCCCTACGGCCCCTAGAGCCCCGGCAAGCCCCCCCCTTTAGCCCCGCCCCTTCCTGCTTTAGCCCCGCCCCTTCCGGCTTTAGCCCCGCCCACTCCGCCCTTAGCCCCGCCCACCCCGCCCTTGGCCCCGCCCATTCCCCCTTTAGCCACGCCCATTCCGCCTTCAGCCACGGCCTTTCCCCCTTTAGCCCTGCCCATACACGATTCTGCCTTGCCCATTCCCCTTTTAGCCTCCCCCCTACGGCCCCTAGAGCCCCGGCAAGCCCCCCCCCCCTTTAGCCCCGCCCCTTCCTGCTTTAGCCCCGCCCCTTCCGGCTTTAGCCCCGCCCACTCCGCCCTTAGCCCCGCCCACCCCGCCCTTGGCCCCGCCCATTCCCCCTTTAGCCACGCCCATTCCGCCTTCAGCCACGGCCTTTCCCCCTTTAGCCCTGCCCATACACGATTCTGCCTCGCCCATTCCCTTTTAGCCTCCCCCCTACGGCCCCTAGAGCCCCGGCAAGCCCCCCCCTTTAGCCCCGCCCCTTCCGGCTTTAGCCCCGCCCCTTCCTGCTTTAGCCCCGCCCACCTCCGCCCTTAGCCCCGCCCACCCCGCCCTTGGCCCCGCCCATTTTCCCTTTAGCCACGCCCATTCCGCCTTCAGCCACGGCCTTTCCCCCTTTAGCCCTGCCCATACACGATTCTGCCTCGCCCATCTCCCCTTTTAGCCTCCCCCCTACGGCCCCTAGAGCCCCGGCAAGCCCCCCCCCCTTTAGCCCCGCCCCTTCCGTCTTTAGCCCCGCCCACTCCGCCCTTAGCCCCGCCCACCCCGCCCTTGGCCCCGCCCATTCCCCCTTTAGCCACGCCCATTCCGCCTTCAGCCACGGCCTTTCCCCCTTTAGCCCTGCCCATACACGATTCTGCCTCGCCCATTCCCCTTTTAGCCTCCCCCCTACGGCCCCTAGAGCCCCGGCAAGCCCCCCCCCCTTTAGCCCCGCCCCTTCCGGCTTTCGCCCCGCCCACTCCGGCTTTAGCCCCGCCCACTCCGCCCTTAGCCCCGCCCACCCCGCCCTTGGCCCCGCCCATTCCCCCTTTAGCCACGCCCATTCCGCCTTCAGCCACGGCCTTTCCCCCTTTAGCCCTGCCCATACACGATTCTGCCTCGCCCATTCCCCTTTTAGCCTCCCCCCTACGGCCCCTAGAGCCCCGGCAAGCCTCCCCCTTTAGCCCCGCCCCTTCCGGCTTTAGCCCCGCCCACTCCGCCCTTAGCCCCGCCCACCCCGCCCTTGGCCCCGCCCATTCCCCTTTAGCCACGCCCATTCCGCCTTCAGCCACGGCCTTTCCCCCTTTAGCCCTGCCCATACACGATTCTGCCTCGCCCATTCCCCTTTTAGCCTCCCCCCTACGGCCCCTAGAGCCCCGGCAAGGCCCCCCCCTTTAGCCCCGCCCCTTCCGGCTTTAGCCCCGCCCACTCCGCCCTTAGCCCCGCCCACTCCGCCCTTGGCCCCGCCCATTCCCCCTTTAGCCACGCCCATTCCGCCTTCAGCCACGGCCTTTCCCCCTTTAGCCCTGCCCATACACGATTCTGCCTCGCCCATTCCCCTTTTAGCCTCCCCCCTACGGCCCCTAGAGCCCCGGCAAGCCCCCCCCTTTAGCCCCGCCCCTTCCGTCTTTAGCCCCGCCCACTCCGCCCTTAGCCCCGCCCACCCCCGCCCTTGGCCCCGCCCATTCCCCCTTTAGCCACGCCCATTCCGCCTTCAGCCACGGCCTTTCCCCCTTTAGCCCTGCCCATACACGATTCTGCCTCGCCCATTCCCCTTTTAGCCTCCCCCCTACGGCCCCTAGAGCCCCGGCAAGCCCCCCCCCCTTTAGCCCCGCCCCTTCCGGCTTTCGCCCCGCCCACTCCGGCTTTAGCCCCGCCCACTCCGCCCTTAGCCCCGCCCACCCCGCCCTTGGCCCCGCCCATTCCCCCTTTAGCCACGCCCATTCCGCCTTCAGCCACGGCCTTTCCCCCTTTAGCCCCTGCCCATACACGATTCTGCCTCGCCCATTCCCCTTTTAGCCTCCCCCCTACGGCCCCTAGAGCCCCGGCAAGCCCCCCCCCTTTAGCCCCGCCCCTTCCGGCTTTAGCCCCGCCCCTTCCGGCTTTAGCCCCGCCCCTTCCGGCTTTAGCCCCGCCCCTTCCGGCTTTAGCCCCGCCCACCCCGCCCTTGGGCCCCGCCCATTCCCCCTTTAGCCACGCCCATTCCGCCTTCAGCCACGGCCTTTCCCCCTTTAGCCCTGCCCATACACGATTCTGCCTCGCCCATTCCCCTTTTAGCCTCCCCCCCTACAGCCCCTAGAGCCCCGGCAAGCCCCCCCCCCTTTAGCCCCGCCCCTTCCTGCTTAGCCCCGCCCCTTCCGGCTTTAGCCCCGCCCCTTCCGGCTTTAGCCCCGCCCACCCCGCCCTTGGCCCCGCCCATTCCCCCTTTAGCCACGCCCATTCCGCCTTCAGCCACGGCCTTTCCCCCTTTAGCCCTGCCCATACACGATTCTGCCTCGCCCATTCCCCTTTTAGCCTCCCCCCTACGGCCCCTAGAGCCCCGGCAAGCCCCCCCCTTTAGCCCCGCCCCTTCCGGCTTTAGCCCCGCCCCTTCCTGCTTTAGCCCCGCCCACTCCGCCCTTAGCCCCGCCCACCCCGCCCTTGGCCCCGCCCATTTTCCCTTTAGCCACGCCCATTCCGCCTTCAGCCACGGCCTTTCCCCCTTTAGCCCTGCCCATACACGATTCTGCCTCGCCCATTCCCCTTTTAGCCTCCCCCCTACGGCCCCTAGAGCCCCGGCAAGCCCCCCCCCTTTAGCCCCGCCCCTTCCGGCTTTAGCCCCGCCCACTCCGCCCTTAGCCCCGCCCACCCCGCCCTTGGCCCCGCCCATTCCCCCTTTAGCCACGCCCATTCCGCCTTCAGCCACGGCCTTTCCCCCTTTAGCCCTGCCCCATACACGATTCTGCCTCGCCCATTCCCCTTTTAGCCTCCCCCCCTACGGCCCCTAGAGCCCCGGCAAGCCCCCCCCCTTTAGCCCCGCCCCTTCCGGCTTTAGCCCCGCCCACCCCGCCCTTGGCCCCGCCCATTCCCCCTTTAGCCACGCCCATTCCGCCTTCAGCCACGGCCTTTCCCCCTTTAGCCCTGCCCATACACGATTCTGCCTCGCCCATTCCCCTTTTAGCCTCCCCCCTACGGCCCCTAGAGCCCCGGCAAGCCCCCCCCTTTAGCCCCGCCCTTCCTGCTTTAGCCCCGCCCCTCCGGCTTTAGCCCCGCCCACTCCGCCCTTAGCCCCGCCCACCCGCCCTTGGCCCCGCCCATTCCCCCTTTAGCCACGCCCATTCCGCCTTCAGCCACGGCCTTTCCCCCTTTAGCCCTGCCCATACACGATTCTGCCTTGCCCATTCCCCTTTTAGCCTCCCCCCTACGGCCCCTAGAGCCCCGGCAAGCCCCCCCCCCTTTAGCCCCGCCCCTTCCTGCTTTAGCCCCGCCCCTTCCGGCTTTAGCCCCGCCCACTCCGCCCTTAGCCCCGCCCACCCCGCCCTTGGCCCCGCCCATTCCCCCTTTAGCCACGCCCATTCCGCCTTCAGCCACGGCCTTTCCCCCTTTAGCCCTGCCCATACACGATTCTGCCTCGCCCATTCCCCTTTTAGCCTCCCCCCTACGGCCCCTAGAGCCTCGGCAAGCCCCCCCCTTTAGCCCCGCCCCTTCCGGCTTTAGCCCCGCCCCTTCCTGCTTTAGCCCCGCCCACCCCGCCCTTGGCCCCGCCCATTTTCCCTTTAGCCACGCCCATTCCGCCTTCAGCCACGGCCTTTCCCCCTTTAGCCCTGCCCATACACGATTCTGCCTCGCCCATTCCCCTTTTAGCCTCCCCCCTACGGCCCCTAGAGCCCCGGCAAGCCCCCCCCCTTTAGCCCCGCCCCTTCCGTCTTTAGCCCCGCCCACTCCGCCCTTAG